>NC_092284.1:9686562-9986562 GCF_036320965.1 Panulirus ornatus
CCCATAAAGATGATAAATGAAGGAAGAGTAACTCATAAATGGAAGAGTAACTCGTTACCCTAGACTGTATTTCTCCAATCTTTCGTTATGAATGATAGCGATGGATGCCGACGTGTATAGTCAACTATAGGAAGATATTATAGACTGAATATCTATCTATCAGCTATGCTAAGAGTAACTGAATATCTATCTATCAGCTATGCTGAGAATGACTGAATATCTATCTATCAGCTATGCTAAGAGTAACTGAACATCTATCTATCAACTATGCTGTGAGTGACCTGAATATCTATCTATCAGCTATGCTGTGAGTGACTCAACATCTATCTATCAGCTATGCTGAGAGTAACTGAATATCTATCTATCAGCTATGCTGAGAGTGACTGAATATCTATCTATCAGCTATGCTGTGAGTGACCTGAATATCTATCTATCAGCTATGCTGTGAGTGACCTGAATATCTATCTATCAGCTATGCTGAGTGTAACTGAACATCTATCTATCAGCTATTCTGAGAGTGACTGAACATCTATCTATCAGCTATGCTGTGAGTGACCTGAATATCTATCTATCAGCTATGCTGAGTGTAACTGAACATCTATCTATCAGCTATGCTGAGAGTGACTGAATATCTATCTATCAGCTATGCTGTGAGTGACCTGAATATCTATCTATCAGCTATGCTGTGAGTGACTGAATATCTATCAGCTATGCTGTGAGTGACTGAATATCTATCAACTATGCTGAGAGTAACTGAATATCTATCTATCAGCTATGCTGTGAGTGACCTGAATATCTATCTATCAGCTATGCTAAGAGTAACTGAACATCTATCTATCAACTATGCTGTGAGTGACCTGAATATCTATCTATCAGCTATGCTGAGTGTAACTGAACATCTATCTATCAGCTATGCTGAGTGTAACTGAACATCTATCTATCAGCTATGCTGAGAGTAACTGAATATCTATCTATCAACTATGCTGTGAGTGACCTGAATATCTATCTATCAGCTATGCTGTGAGTGACTGAATATCTATCAACTATGCTGTGAGTGACTGAATATCTATCAACTATGCTGAGAGTAACTGAATATCTATCTATCAGCTATGCTGTGAGTGACCTGAATATCTATCTATCAGCTATGCTAAGAGTAACTGAACATCTATCTATCAACTATGCTGTGAGTGACCTGAATATCTATCTATCAGCTATGCTGAGTGTAACTGAACATCTATCTATCAGCTATGCTAAGAGTAACTGAACATCTATCTATCAGCTATGCTAAGAGTAACTGAACATCTATCTATCAGCAATGCTGTGAGTGACCTAAATATCTATCTATCAGCTATGCTGTGAGTGACCTGAATATCTATCTATCAGCAATGCTGTGAGTGACCTGAATCAAAATATTTATTTCACGTTATCTGTCGAAGATTTCTGGGGTTGCGCTCCACCCCATCTACCATTGTAGTGGACCCAGAACCAACGCGTTGTGACCAGCATAAATTTGGTTCAATGTCTCTTTCCTTCCATCGTATGAATAGGTGCGCCACGATTACTGTTATCTGTTACTATTTATCTGTTTATTTATCTATTTTTGTGTATTTATGTTACTATTTATCTGTTTATTTATCTAGTTTTGTTTATTTATGTTACTATTTATCTTTCTATTTATCTATTTCTGTTTATTTATGTTACTATTCATCTGTTTATTTATGTTACTATTTATCTGTTACTATTTATCTGTTCATTTGTCTGTTACTATTTATCTCCTTATTTATCTGTTACTATTTATCTGTTCATTTATCTGTTCATTTATGCCTCCGTGTTCAAGGATCAGACCTGTTCTGCAGGGGACGGGTAGACCCTGTGGTGATGGGTCGACCCTGTGGTGATGGGTCGACCCTGTGGTGATGGGTCGACCCTGTGGTGATGGGTCGACCCTGTGGTGATGGGTGGGCCCTGTGGTGATGGGTCGGCCCTGTGGTGATGGGTTGGCCCTGTGGTGATGGGTCGACCCTGTGGTGATGGGTCGACCCTGTGGTGATGGGTTGGCCCTGTGGTGATGGGTTGGCCCTGTGGTGATGGGTCGACCCTGTGGTGATGGGTCGACCCTGTGGTGATGGGTCGACCCTGTGGTGATGGGTCGACCCTGTGGTGATGGGTAGACCCTGTGGTGATGGGTCGACCCTGTGGTGATGGGTAGACCCTGTGGTGATGGGTAGACCCTGTGGTGATGGGTCGACCCTGTGGTGATGGGTCGACCCTGTGGTGATGGGTCGACCCTGTGGTGATGGGTCGACCCTGTGGTGATGGGTCGACCCTGTGGTGATGGGTCAACCCTGTGGTGATGGGTCGACCCTGTGGTGATGGGTCGACCCTGTGGTGATGGGTAGACCCTGTGGTGATGGGTCGACCCTGTGGTGATGGGTCGACCCTGTGGTGATGGGTCGACCCTGTGGTGATGGGTCAACCCTGTGGTGATGGGTCGACCCTGTGGTGATGGGTCAACCCTGTGGTGATGGGTCGACCCTGTGGTGATGGGTAGACCCTGTGGTGATGGGTAGACCCTGTGGTGATGGGTTGGCCCTGTGGTGATGGGTCGACCCTGTGGTGATGGGTCGACCCTGTGGTGATGGGTCGACCCTGTGGTGATGGGTCAACCCTGTGGTGATGGGTCGACCCTGTGGTGATGGGTTGGCCCTGTGGTGATGGGTCGACCCTGTGGTGATGGGTTGGCCCTGTGGTGATGGGTCGACCCTGTGGTGATGGGTTGGCCCTGTGGTGATGGGTTGACCCTGTGGTGATGGGTCGACCCTGTGGTGATGGGTCGACCCCTGTGGTGATGGGTCGGCCCTGTGGTGATGGGTTGACCCTGTGGTGATGGGTCGACCCTGTGGTGATGGGTCGACCCTGTGGTGATGGGTCGACCCTGTGGTGATGGGTGGGCCCTGTGGTGATGGGTTGGCCCTGTGGTGATGGGTCGACCCTGTGGTGATGGGTCGACCCTGTGGTGATGGGTCGACCCTGTGGTGATGGGTCGACCCTGTGGTGATGGGTCGGCCCTGTGGTGATGGGTCGGCCCTGTGGTGATGGGTCGACCCTGTGGTGATGGGTTGACCCTGTGGTGATGTGTCGGCCCTGTGGTGATGGGTCGCCCCCAGTGGTGATGGGTCGACCCTGTGGTGATGGGTTGGCCCTGTGGTGATGGGTTGGCCCTGTGGTGATGGGTCGACCCTGTGGTGATGGGTCGACCCTGTGGTGATGTGTCGGCCCTGTGGTGATGGGTCGCCCCCAGTGGTGATGGGTCGATTTGGTTCTGTGGTGATGGGTCGGGTCAACCCCTGTAGTTTGCATGATCAAGATGTAAACCATTGGTTCAAAATGCGTCTGATGGTGGCCAGTGTTGGTGATGGTGGTGATGGTGGTGATGGACTGTTGGAGAAACACTAGGTGGAGTGTGACTGGTGGAGGAGTGGGTGGAGTGTGGCCACTAGTGGCTGGTGGAGGAGTGGGTGGAGTGTGGCCAGTAGTGGCTGGTGGAGGAGTGGGTGGAGTGTGGCCAGTAGTGACTGGTGGAGGAATGGGTGGAGGGTGGCAGCAATAGACAGACAGACCGACACACACACACACACACACACACACACACACACACACACACACACACACACCTTAAAAGTATTTCTCACCCATTCCCTAAATATGAAAAATCGTAACTCATTTTTCTCTTTTTTACCATAAACCAAATCAATTATCAGAATAGATGGGCTTTTTATCATCATCACAGGTGACTCAAAACTTCATCAGTCATTTAGCATTAATGAATCACTCATTTAAACCTTTTTTTTAATGAGGTAATTAAGACCAGCTTTGGATATGAACACCTGAATTGAATGGGGTGTGTACCATTAGCATTCCCAGGTTGCCAATGATACATTATAGATTATAGTTTATATAACCCATTAATGGAAATATCTATAATGAACACATTTGAATACATCATCCCTTCTGTATAGCAGAGAGACAACAAACACATAACGGAGGTAATTTATCGTAATTTCATTATTCCATGTTTTTCTGTAAAGTTTGGTCAAACACATAGTTATCGAATAACTATTTGCATCATCAAAACAACAGTTATTATAATTATGGGGATTATGACATTCATTTGCCATCTGGGTATCATGTGGAAGTGTAAAGTAAAGGTGTTTATCATGTGGAAGTGTAAAGTGAAGGTGTTTATCATGTGGAAGTGTAAAATGAAGGTGTTTATCATGTGGAAGTGTAAAGTGAAGGTGTTTATCATGTGGAAGTGTAAAGTAAAGGTGTTTATCATGTGGAAGTGTAAAGTAAAGGTGTTTATCATGTGGAAGTGTAAAGTGAAGGTGTTTATCATGTGGAAGTGTAAAGTGAAGGTGTTTATCATGTGGAAGTGTAAAGTAAAGGTGTTTATCATGTGGAAGTGTAAAGTAAAGGTGTTTATCATGTGGAAGTGTAAAGTGAAGGTGTTTATCATGTGGAAGTGTAAAGTGAAGGTGTTTATCATGTGGAAGTGTAAAGTGAAGGTGTTTATCATGTGGAAGTGTAAAGTGAAGGTGTTTATCATGTGGAAGTGTAAAGTGAAGGTGTTTATCATGTGGAAGTGTAAAGTGAAGGTGTTTATCATGTGGAAGTTTAAAGGTGTTTATCATGTGGAAGTGTAAAGTGAAGGTGTTTATCATGTGGAAGTGTAAAATGAAGGTGTTTATCATGTGGAAGTGTAAAGTGAAGGTGTTTATCATGTGGAAGTGTAAAGTGAATGTGCTTATCATGTGGAAGTGTAAAGTGAAGGTGTTTATCATGTGGAAGTGTAAAGTAAAGGTGTTTATCATGTGGAAGTGTAAAGTGAAGGTGTTTATCATGTGGAAGTGTAAAGTAAAGGTGTTTATCATGTGGAAGTGTAAAGTGAAGGTGTTTATCATGTGGAAGTGTAAAGTGAAGGTGTTTATCATGTGGAAGTGTAAAGTAAAGGTGTTTATCATGTGGAAGTGTAAAGTAAAGGTGTTTATCATGTGGAAGTGTAAAGTGAAGGTGTTTATCATGTGGAAGTGTAAAGTGAAGGTGTTTATCATGTGGAAGTGTAAAGTAAAGGTGTTTATCATGTGGAAGTGTAAAGTGAAGGTGTTTATCATGTGGAAGTGTAAAGTGAAGGTGTTTATCATGTGGAAGTGTAAAGTGAAGGTGTTTATCATGTGGAAGTGTAAAGTGAAGGTGTTTATCATGTGGAAGTGTAAAGTGAAGGTGTTTATCATGTGGAAGTGTAAAGTGAAGGTGTTTATCATGTGGAAGTGTAAAGTGAAGGTGTTTATCATGTGGAAGTGTAAAGTGAAGGTGTTTATCATGTGGAAGTTTAAAGGTGTTTATCATGTGGAAGTGTAAAGTAAAGGTGTTTATCATGTGGAAGTGTAAAGTGAAGGTGTTTATCATGTGGAAGTGTAAAGTGAAGGTGTTTATCACGTGGAAATGTAAAGTGAAGGTGTTTATCATGTGGAAGTGTAAAGTGAAGGTGTTTATCATGTGGAAGTGTAAAGTGAAGGTGTTTATCATGTGGAAGTTTAAAGGTGTTTATCATGTGGAAGTGTAAAGTAAAGGTGTTTATCATGTGGAAGTGTAAAGTGTAGGTGTTTATCATGTGGAAGTGTAAAGTGAAGGTGTTTATCACGTGGAAGTGTAAAGTGAAGGTGTTTATCATGTGGAAGTGTAAAGTGAAGGTGTTTATCATGTGGAAGTGTAAAGTGAAAGTGTTTATCAAGTGGAAGTGTAGAGTAATGGTGTTTATCATGTGGAAGTGTAAAGTGAAGGTGTTTATCATGTGGAAGTGTACAGTAAAGGTGTTTATCATGTTTCTGATTCCCAGTTATCCATTGGTTTGTGTTTACATGATCCAATTTATCCCACTGAGTCTTTAAATCAATCTAATTATGGAGATCTCTTTGTTTTCTCTTCATATTCTACTCTTGATCATACTTAAACAAGAAAATACAAACACAATAGCCCACTTGTATCAATAAATCGACCACAGTATCTCTTCCAATAGTTGAAGCGGACGAAGACATACATACATTATCCCATATATTATCCCATATATACATTGAAGAAGTGCTGGAAGGCTGGAAAACCTCACCTCAAGACGGAGTCTGTAGTTGATGACTTAACAAACCTCTACTTTAAGACAAAGTGTTCACTGAGGCCCAGAGAACGAGTTGAGGTATACAGTCACCAAGACAACAGCTCCTCACTTCAAGTATCCAGGAAGACGACAGAGCTACGTTGCCTGGAAGCCAGAAGCCAGCAGCAGGTCCTAAGCCTGGTTTTCCATGAGTACTACATGGCCAGAGGCCTCCTTCATCACCTGGAAGCCAGAAGCCAGTAGCAGTTCCTGAGCCTAGTTTTCCAGGAGTGCTACAAGGCCAGAGGCCAGAGGCTTCCATCATCTCCTGGACCCAGTCATCACCTGGAAGCCAGAAGCTAGTAGCAGGTCCTAAGCCAAGTTTTCCAGGAATACCACATAGCCAGAGGCCTCCTTCATCACCTGGAAGCCAGAAACTAGAAGGTCCTGAGCCCAATTTTCCAGGAGTGCTGCAAGGCAAAAGTCTTCCATCATCTCCTGGACCTAGTTATCACCTGGAAGCCAGAAGCCAGCAGCAGGTCTTAAGCCTAGTTTTCCAGGAGTACCACATGGCCAGAGGCCTCCTTTATCTCCTGAAAGCCAGAAGCTAGCAGCAGGTCCTGAGCCTATTTTTCCAGGAGTGCTACAAGGCCAGAGGCTTCCATCATCTCCTAGAACCACTCATCACCTGGAAGCCAGAAGCCAGCAGCAGGTCTTGAGCCTAGTTTTCCAGAAGTACCACATGGCCAGAGGCCTCCTCCATCCCCTTCTGGAACCAGTTATCCAGAACAAGAAGCCAAGAGTGCCTCAGAACCAGAGGCCTCCATCACCTGGAACCAGTTATCCAGAATAACTGGAAGGCAAGAGTGCCACAGAACCATGGAACACTGACATGGGTCTATATCTTCTCCCTGGACTCTCGGCTGGATAAGCAAGTGGCCTCCATCCAAGAGCTTAAGAGAGAGAGAGAGAGAAATAAAAAGGGTCTGTGGCTAGTCTCCTTCAGAGTCAAATGGTCGAAGTGGTCGAGAGAAAAAGAAGTGTCATGTGTTTTTGATTGGTCCTCGGAGAACGTGTGACCGAAGGAGGAGGGTTCTCATTTACTAGTGCCACTCCAAGCCATCTCCTCCTCCAGCTGAGTGTGACCACTTGGCTTAATATCCTCAAGTGTGTGTGTGTGTGTGTGTGTGTGTGTGTGTGTGTGTGTGGAGCTGGCTTGGCTCACCAGCTCTGGTAGATTTGAACCAGCTGTTACCCACGTCTTGGCAACAGCTTGGGGAGAACAAGTGGTTTCCCATCAAACCTCCACAGATAACACGACTCAGGTAAACTGTTTACCACCACCAATGGACGAGGCGAATCTTGGGGAACACGTAAACCATTCGAGGTTTCTATCATACCTCCGAAGATAACAGTTCCTAGGTAAACTGTTTACCATCTGCATGATGGAATATTACTAGAATATCACTAGAATATTACTAGAATATCAATAGAATATTACTAGAATATCACTAAGATATCATCAACAGGAGCCGAACTCACAAAAATGGCGTCCTAGCTTCGTCTCTTCGATGTATATCAACTGACTGTTATATTTCTCTCTTGTATCTCCCCTGATGATGTGATTATTACACGAAAGTGCACTTGGGAATAGCTACGTCTCTTCGTTGTATATCAACTGACTGTTATATTTCTCTCTTGTGTCTCCCCTGATGATGTGATTATGACACGAAAGTGCACTTGGCAACTTATCGTGTTTCATTTTCCCCAGTGGACTCATAGGAATATATATATATATAACCAATTTATCACATTCAAATATTCTGTACCTGAAACTTTGTCTTATACCAATATTATGAAGCTTTGCCAAAGTGCTGGAAATACAATATTCGTACTGTGGTATACGAAGATAAACAGCTAGACCTAACGAGGACTATACACATTATATATGAATGTCGGTTCGTGAATGTGTATGATGAGGAGGCCCAGGTGGTGTGTGGCAGTGGTGCCAGGCTTGTGGTGGGGCACCAGCTTTCGTGGCACGAGACAATGTTTTTTTTTTAGGTGTGGGATTGGACACGGTTCAGTCTTGGAGGCAGAAGGAAGGAGGAATGGTTGAGGAGGAGGAAGAAGGAAGGAATGGGAGAGAGAGAGAGAGAGAGAGAGAGAGAGAGAGAGAGAGAGAGAGAGAGAGAGAGAGAGCAGTCTCTTCTCGCCCGCCTGGACGAAGAAGGAAGACACACACACACACACACACACACACACACACCAAAGAAAACTCCTGCAGGTCAGTAGATGATGTTGTGTTCGTCCTCCTCGAGGTCCTCCTCCTCCAGGTCCTCTCCTCCAGGTCCTCTCCTCCAGGTCCTCCTCCTCCAGGTCCTCTACTCCAAGTCCTCTCCTCCAGGTCCTCCTCCTCCAGGTCCTCTACTCCAAGTCCTCTCCTCCAGGTCCTCTCCTCCAAGTCCTCTACTCCAAGTCCTCTCCTCCAGGTCCTCCTCCTCCAGGTCCTCTCCTCCAGGTCCTCTCCTCCAGGTCCTCCTCCTCCAGGTCCTCCTCCTCCAGGTCCTCTACTCCAAGTCCTCTCCTCCAGGTCCTCCTCCTCCAGGTCCTCCTCTTCCAGGTCCTCCTCCTCCAGATCCTCTCCTTCAGGTCCTCCTCCTCCAGGTCCTCTCTCCAGGTCCTCCTCCTCCAGGTCCTCCTACGGGTTAGATCCTTAGTGGTAACCTTCCAGGTCCTCTCCTCCAAGTCCTCTCCTCCAGGTCCTCCTCCTCCAGGTCCTCCTCCTCCAGGTCCTCCTCCTCCAGGTTAGATCCTTGGTAACCCTCCCTCTTCTGCTACTCCGAGGATAATGAAGAAAATAGAGAGAAAAAGAAAAAAGAAAAAAGAAAAAGAGAAAAAGAAGAAAAAGGAAATAGAGAAAAAGAAGAAAAAAAGAAGAGAAAAAGAAGAAAAAAGGAGAAAAAAGAAAAAGAGAAAAAAAAGAAAGAGAGAGAAAAAGCAAAAGAGTGGGTCGTTGAACTTTAATGTGGCCATTGATCCTACTGCTCCTGCTGCTGGTGGTGCTGGAGGGAAGGAGAGGTTCCTTTTGGCAAGTCTCAAACCTTTCCTCTCGAGGCAGGAGATGGTGGTGGGAGGAGGGCGTGGGTTTACGAGGTGGGGATGGGAGTGTGTCTGGGTTTACCTGTCCAGTTTACCTGCTGATTTAGAAGCTAGGACGATCGGGTAAATCGGCAGCAGGAGGAGGAGTGTGTCTGATCGGGTAATCGGTAGGAGGAGTGTGTCTGATCGGGTAATCGGCAGCAAGAGGAGGAGGAGTGTGTCTGATCGGGTAATCGGCAGAAGGAGGGGTGTGATCGGGTAATCGGCGGGAGAAGGAGGAGGAGTGTGTGTCTCAGGATGAGGGAAATGGAAAAAAAAAAAAAGGATAAGGTTCATTTGGGATGCCATGATCTCATGATTTCGACCCCCATCGCCTACGTCCACTTGACTGGATGGGTTCGAGGCTCAGGTCTCATTTCTTCTGGTGTCACTGTCCACATCAAGATCTCTCTCTCTCTCTCTCTCTCTCTCTCTCTCTCTTGCCCATTCCTCCTTCCTTCCCTCCTCTTCAACCCTTCCTCCTCCTTCCTCCCTTCCTCCCTCCTTCTGCCTCCAAGTCTGAACTGTTTTTCCAATCCCGAGTGTCCCCATTCCTTTCTTCATGTTTCATCATATCTCTTTCAGTACTTCATCCAGTTCTCCTCACTGCTCACAGCCTCATACCACCACTTATCTCATGCCTCATAACAACCCCCTAGCCCTTTCCTACAACCTAATCCCTCTTCCTCACAATCCTGTAACCCCCAAATCTTACAACAACCCTGTTGTTAGCACCTCTCCCTCTCTCTCTCTCTCTCTTTCTCTCTCTCTCTCTCTCTCTCTCTCTCTCTCTCTCTCTCTCTCTCTCTCTTTCTCTCACACACACACAAGTGGCCCGGCTGGCGATGGCCCAAATTGTGGCGTCCCTCACCTTTAAACTTATAATTACCTCACCGTAATGAAAGCTGCCAAGTTGGGCCATGAGGACTGTCATCCTAGACCAATCATAACCCGTCACAACCCCAGACACACACACACACACACACACACACACACACACTATATCAATGTCTTGGAGCTGCTTCCTCAACTCCTTGGGATGAAAGGAGAATGGCTGTTGCGTCGTAGGGAGAGGAGGGAAAGAGGATAATAGCAATAACTCCCCCTCTTTCCCCCACACCTCATCCACCCCCTTAGACAACAACATCCCCCCGTTCCCCCCTTCCCCCCCCTTAGCAACAAGGCACGATCCTACAACCTTACCAATAGCTTCAGGGATCGAGGTTGTAGAAGCCTTTGAATACCTGCGTTTGACCAACTCTTAACCTTCTCTTTTTTGAAGCTAAAAAGATTTTAAGTCGTCTCTGTTTTGCCTGCCATGAGCTTTGTTGCTCAGTTCTGGGGATCATTTTTGGCTAGCTCGCCTCTTTACTTTCTCCAATTTCGCAAATATTCTTTCTCTTCTTCCAAGCAGGATGACCAAAGACTTGATATAGTATTAAAAATGACACCCCCTTGACTTAAATTCGATAGTTTTACCAACAAATCCAAGAATTTCGTCAGCCATTATTTTGACTTAGCCATTTTCTAATGTTTCCCTTTCATCCCTTAAATAGTTTTTAGTCCCTATGAACGATTACATTCGAGAATTTTTCCTTATATATTTTTTTACCATTTGGATCTGAAGAGATTTTACACTGTTGCTTACCCTCATATTTTCACTGTCTATATTCAAGACTTTACGTCCGTCTATTTAATATTTCTATTGCCACGCGTAAGCCCAGAACACCAGTCTGTCTCGGTCAGTTTGAAACTAAAGATCTCCCATGTCATTTGTAGATATATTTCCCATCTTTGTATCCTCAGCGAATTATGATATCCTGCAATACAATCCCATTATCAATATATATTCATACATATTCGCCATTTCCCCGCTTCAGCGAGGTAGCGCAAAGGACAGAGGACTGAGCCTTAGAGGTAATATCCTCATTTGGACCCCTTTGTCTGTTCCATCTTTTGGAAAATTAGAAAAGAGAGGGAAGGATTTCCAGCCCCACACAAGCTCCCTCCCCTTTTCAGTTGCCTTTTACGACACGCAGATAATACGTGGCAAGCATTCTTTCTCCCCTATCCTCAGGGATAGTATATATATATACATACATACATATATATATATATATATATATATATATATATATATATATATATATATATATATATATATATATGAGAAAGAGAGACGTGCCCAAAATTGATCCCTGTGGCACGCCACTTGTTACGTCCAACATTTCTCAGGACTGACCATTAAGCACTATTCTTTGTTTACGACCAGTCAAGTACTTTCCTTAACCATCGATTTACAACCCCCATAGAATATATTATACTTGTTCATTGTCTCTAGCGTAACGAGCCAGAACCAGGGCTGATGTGGGGCCTGGTTGTAAATAGGGAGTTGTGAAGCCTGGTTGTAGGTAAGGGAGCTGTGGTTTCGGTGCATTACACAAGACAGTTAGAGAATTGAATGTGGGGTAAATGAGGCCATTAATTTCTTTGTTCTTACCACTGTCTAACTAACATGGGACATGACAAGTAACTATAAAAATATGCAAAGTTTTTCGCTGGCTTAACCACATGGTTCATACCATACCACTGTCCACGCCACCAACCCAAGGGCCTCACAGTTCCTCCCTTTCGTCAGTTCCACTTTACAGAGAGGCCATTTCTTTCCTCAAGTCATTCCAAGGATTACCACATATTTTTTTTGTTGAGTTCCTCTTCTTCCCCAGCCTTGACACACACACACACACACTCTCTCTCGCAAATACCTTCCACTTTCCTGGGTTTACATTGGTGTATTTTGCCTGACTTCTTGCTAACGACCGGAGGGGTCATTTTGTGCCAGTGTGTAAACACGTCTGTGTGAACTTTCTCTCTCCCTCTCTCTCTCTCTCTCTCTCTCTCTCTCTCTCTCTCTCTCTCGCTCTCGCTTTCTCTCTTTTTTTTCCCTCTGGTGTTGTGGACGCTGTATTTCTCCTGTGGTGAGGGAGGGAGGGAGGGAGAGGAAACAAAGGTCGAACGAGTTTCATGTTTACAAAAGTAAATTCTCTCTCTCTCTCTCTCTCTCTCTCTCTCTCTCTCTCTCTCTCTCTCTCTCTCTCTCTCTCTCTCGCCTTCCCTGTTGGATTCGATGCTGCACAGAACACCAGAAATGGTTCTGTTCTATTTCGTTCATACGAACTGCTAGAACACCATTAGTGTTGGAGTGTATTGATGAAAAGAATTTTTGAGATTGCCTATGTAAGGAATAAGACTCCAGGGTAATTAGATACTTAGAAAAGATAACACATTTTAAGGACACCAGAAGAAGAGAAGAATTGAAATGAGGTGGTTGAAAACAACTTCTTGAATTAGGTTAGATTAGGTGTATAGTTTACCCAGGAGAACTGTGAAGCTTGTGAAGTTCTTTCCTGAAGAAGTTGTGAGAGAACACCCACCTGGAGAAGTTATCAGAGAACACCCACCTGAAGAAGTTGTGAGAGAACACCCACCTGAAGAAGTTGTGAGAGAACACCCACCTGAAGAAGCTATCAGAGAACACCCACCTGAAGAAGTTATCGGAGAACACCCACCTGAAGAAGTTATAAGAGAGAACACCCACCTGAAGGAGTTATCAGAGAACACCCACCTGAAGAAGTTATCAGAGAACACCCACCTGAAGAAGTTATCAGAGAACACCCACCTGAAGAAGTTATCAGAGAACACCCACCTGAAGAAGTTATCAGAGAACACCCACCTGAGGAAGTTTTCAGAGAACACCCACCTGAGGAAGTTTTCAGAGAACACCCACCTGAGGAAGTTATCAGAGAACACCCACCTGAAGAAGTTATCAGAGAACACCCACCTGAAGAAGTTATCAGAGAACACCCACCTGAAGAAGTTATCAGAGAACACCCACCTGAAGAAGTTATCAGAGAACACCCACCTGAAGAAGTTATCAGAGAACACCCACCTGAAGAAGTTATCAGAGAACACCCACCTGGAGTTATCAGAGAACACCCACCTGAAGAAGTTATAAGAGAGAACACCCACCTGAAGGAGTTATCAGAGAACACCCACCTGAAGAAGTTATCAGAGAACACCCACCTGAAGAAGTTATCAGAGAACACCCACCTGAAGAAGTTATCAGAGAACACCCACCTGAAGAAGTTATAAGAGAACACCCACCTGAAGAACTCTATAATTGAGGAATGTCTGGAGAGGAAGAACGGTACAACCTGGCCTTACAGGGGCGTGACAATGTCTTCTCCATCACTGTCTTCTCCACCTGCCTCACACAACAGTTGTAAGGCACAACCCTGGAGCGTCGCGGTACAACCTGGCCTTACAGGGGGAGGGACAATGTCCTCTCCATTGTCTTCTCCACCTGCCTCACGTACTGTGGGCTAAGAAGAGCCAAAGGGGAGAGGGAGGGAGAGAGGGAGGGTGGACAACAATAACAACAACACCCCTACCCCCCCAAAACAAGAACATCATCCATCCCTCCCCCTAGACAACAACATTGCCCTCCCTCCCTCCATACAACGAAGCATCAACACCCCCTTCTTACACCAGGGAAGAAGAAAGGCTTGCACACAGTGAAGGTGGCACACGAGGTCTGTCACCAAACCCAACATGGACGTTTCTTACATACACACACACACACATACACATACACACATACATACATACACACACACACACACACGCACATACACATCAGGTCTTGTGGCACATTAAGGCCTTAAACGACGCTTCAGAAAGTACTTATATATATATATATATATATATATATATATATATATATATATATATATATATATATATATATATATATATATATATTCCTATTAGTCCATGGGGAAAATGAAATACGATAAGTTCCCAAGTGCACTTTCGTGTAATAATCACATCAATAATAATCACACATACACACACACACACACACACACACACAGAAGGAACAGAGGAGGGGGTCAGGTGAGGATACTCCCTCAAAGGCCCAGTCCTTTGTTCTTAACGCTACCTCGCTATCGCGGGAAATGGCGAATAGTATGAAAAAAAATATATATATATATATATATATATATATATATATATATATATATATATATATATATATATATATATATATATATATGAGACAGCGGTTCATCCCTGCTCCATAGTGTCGAACCCTCGTCACACTGTGTCGATCACCAGCAGCACCACCACCTGTTTCATATGAACCCTCCCATCAGTTCAAAAGGCTTCCCACCTCGCGCCCCTCAAAAACAACTCTGCTGACGAGAGAAATATAGATTCGTTCCCCCCCCCCACGAAAACCTCCTCTCGGCGGATTACAGAGACCCCCCCTCACCCCTCATCCCAAGCCAAACACCCTGACTCTTCTGGACTTCCTAACGAACGGTCGGGGGAAAATTGTAGTGAAGTTCATCAGAAAATAAAGAGAGAAAGAAAGAAGACATTCTTCGGGAACTCTAGCAGAGAGTTTGGCAGATTAGTGTAGGGTGGAATGATTGCCTCTCTAGAGGCAAGTGCAGCTGGTTCTAATCCTTTTGAACAAGAGGTGGTTAAGGTTCGAGAGCAGGAGAAAAAAAAGCATAGATTTCAGCAATAAGATCAGAAATAAAGAGTTAAATAACCTCCCTCATGAAACACATGTGTCTTAAAAAACAACACCCATCCCACACATTCTTCAGGCCATATGCCCCATCCACCAGCCATGTCCCTTGGGTCAATAACAACCCATCCTACATCTACAACGCCACCTACAACACCAGTGAACACTAGACATCCCTTATCATCTGGGAATGAACAAGAGGCCACCATGTTTGGGGCCGACACTCTCTCATCCCTTTTCCCAATCCTTTATGATCGTATGGTGAAATGGTTATTGTTGTGGTTGTTATGAGCCACTGGTTCCCAAGGGCTGGTTGTAGAGCTGGTTATGAGCCACAGGTCAGAAGAGGGTTGTTGTGAAGATAAATGATCACTTTCCTGGTCATAAAAAACCCTTTCGTATTTTCCTGTCATACTCTTAAAAATCCTCTCTTATTTTTCCTGTCATATTCTTAACTTTTTTGAGTGTCCCTGTATGATCTGCTATGATACATCACCTGCTACGTTGCTGTAGAATGTGGTCTCTGCTATGGATCATAGCAGATAAATGAATAAGGAAAAGGAGGATGAGCGATAGAGATAATTACAGTCAAGATATTACCAAACACGAGCCCAAATTCTCTGGTGGGGGAAAAAACCCATCCAACCTCAGGGGTACAGTGTACATCTTAACTTCCTTGTGCTCTTTCCGTCTCATAATACACGAAAGTGCTTGTGTTTGATGACTGTTTGTGTGTTGAGAGAGAGAGAGAGAGAGAGAGAGAGAGAGAGAGAGAGAGAGAGAGAGAGAGAGAGAGAGTTTTACACTGGTGTTGCACCGTCTCTTGTGTGTTGCGAGGAGAGAGTTTTACACTGGTGTTGCCCCCATCTCTTAACCCTGGTATGTATACATGGACCATGTCTTCACTCGTATGTGTATGTATACACACACCGACACGCACACACACACACACACACACACACACACACACAAAACCCTTCAAAAATATATTACACATTAAGTCAGAAACCATATCACTGTCAGATTAATTTTGAGTTTGGTTCATAATATCATTTTCCCCCGGGCTACGAGGGGAAAACTGGCGAAGGGACAGAGGGGAAGAGTGGTGAAGGGAAGAGACAGAGGGGAAATGAAAAGGGAAGGAGACAGTACAAAGAAATAGCTGTGCAAGGTGTACACGGATGATGATATTAAATGGAGTAATTAATTCCACCATGAATCCTACGAGGGATGAAATTAATGTGTGAATACGTAAATATGAATGATATAAGATAGAGGGAGAAGGAGGAAGAAGAGGAGGAGTAGTAAGAGGAAGAGGGGGAGGAAGAGGAGGAAGAAGAGGAGGAGGAGGAGGAAGAGGACGAAGAGGAGGAGGAGGAGGAGGAAGAGGACGAAGAGGAGGAGGAGGAGTAGGAAGAGGAGGATCAGGGGGAGGAGGAGGAGGAGGAAAAAGAGGAGGAAGAGGAGGAGGAAGAGGGGGAGGAGGAGGAAGAGGAGGAGGAAGAGGAGGAGGAAGAGGGGGAGGAGGAGGGGGAGGAAGAGGAGGAGGAGGAAGAGAAAAAAGAGGAGGAGGAATAAGGCGAGGAAGAAGAGGAGGAAGAGGAGGAGTAGGAGGAGGAAGAGGAAGAAGAGGAGGAGGAGGAGGAGGAGCTAAGGAGTGGAAACAGCAAGGTAAAGCGAATGGAGCAAGAGGAGGCCACAGACTTCCTCATTGTGGGATAGATCCCGAAGATATTTGAGACAATAATACTTGGGATCCCAAACTGGGAAACACAGGAGAGTCTGAGGAGAGAAATGGGATGAAAAAGTCTCGTGACACGACTTCTGGGTGGGAATGAGGAGGGGAAGGGGAGAGTGGGTTAAAGTTTAGAGTCTGCCGGAACACTGGCATTGGAGGATACGTGACGTAAGGAGGGAGAGAGAGAGAGAGAGAGAGCGTTTTAATCACGCTGATAGGAAGTCATTACGACGCTTTACGAAGCCACATACGACCCAACCTGGACTTATTTTACGACACGCTAGCGACCATCTAAGTTTCAAGCTACGTCTCTTCGTTGTATATCAACTGACTGTTATATTTCTCTCTTTTGTCTCCCCTGATGATGTGATTATGACACGAAAGTGCACTTGGCAACTTATCCTGTTTCATTTTTCCCCAGTGGACTCATAGGAATATATATACACACATATATATATCTTTTTTTCTTTTAAACTATTCGCCATTTCCCGCGTTAGCGAGGTAGCGTTAAGAACAGAGGACTGGGCCTTTTTTGGAATATCGTCACCTGGCCCCCTCTGTTCCTTCTTTTGGAGAATTAAAAAAAAAAAAAAAAACGAGAGGGGAGGATTTCCAGCCCCCCGCTCCCTCCCCTTTTAGTCGCCTTCTACGACACGCAGGGAATACGTGGGAAGTATTCTTCATCCCCTATCCCCAGGGATATATATATATATATATATATATATATATATATATATATATATATATATATATATATATATATATATTGCCAAGAGAGAATGTTGGGGTGAAGAAAGTGGTGAGAGTAAGTGAGCCTGGGAAGGAGACTTGTGTGAGGAAGTACTAGGAGAGACTGAGCACAGAATGGGAAAAGGTGAGAACAAAGGAGGTAAGGGTGTTGGGGGAGGAATGGGATGTATTTAGGGAAGCAGTGATGGCTTGTGGAAAAGATGCTTGTGGCATGAGAAGCGTGGGAGTTGGGCGGAATAGAAAGGGTAGTGAGTGGTGGGATGAAGAGGTAAGATTATTCGTGAAAGAGAAGAGGGGCATTTGGAGGATTTTTGCAGGGAAATAATGCAAATGACTGCGAGATGTATAAAAGAAAGAGGCAGGTGGTCAAGAGAAAGGTGCAAGGGGTGAAAAAGAGGACAAATGAGAGTTGGGGTGAGAGAGTATCATTAAATTTTAGGGAAAATAAAAAGATGTTTTGGATGGAGGTAAATAAAGTGCGTAAGACAAGGGAACAAATGGAAACATCAGTGAGTGGGGCAAATAGGGAGGTGATAACAAGTAGTGGTGACGTGAGAAGGATATGGAGTGAGTATTTTGAAGGTTTGTTGAATGTTTTTGATGATAGAGTGGCAGATGTAGGGTGTTTTGGTCGGAGGTGTGCAAAGAGAAAGGGTTTGGGAGAATGTTTTGGTAGACAGAGAAGAGGTAGTAAAAGCTTTGCGGAAGATGAAAGCCGGCAAGGCAGTGGGTTTGGAAGGTATTGCAGTGGAATTTATTAAAAAAGGGGTGACTGTATTGTTGACTAGTTGGTAAGGTTATTTAATGTATGTATGACTAATGATGAGGTGCCTGAGGGTTGGCGGAATGCTTGCATAGTGCCAGTGTACAAAGGCAAAGGGGATAAAAGTGAGTGCTCAAATTACAGAGGTATAAGTTTGTTGAGTATTCCTGGGAAATTATATGGGAGGGTATTGGTTGAGAGGGTGAAGGCACGCACAGACTATCAGACTGGGGAAGAGCTGTGTGGTTTCAGAAGTGGTAGAGGATGTGTGGATCAGGTGTTTGCTTTGAAGAATGTATGTGAGAAATACTTAGAAAAGCAAAAGCATTTATGGATCTGTAGAAGGCATATGATAGAGTTGATAGAGATGCTCTGTGGAAGGTATTAAGAATATATGGTGTGGGAGGCAAGTTGTCAGAAGCAGTGAAAAGTTTTTTATCGAGGATGTAAGGCATGTGTACGTGTGGGAAGAAAGGAAAGTGATTGGTTCTTGGTGAATGTCAGTTCGCGGCAGGGGTGTGTGATGTCTCCATTGTTGTTTAATTTGTTTATGGATGGGGTTATTAGGGAGGTGAATGCAAGAGTTTTGGAAAGAGGGGCAAGTATGCAGTCTGTTGTGGATGAGAGAGCTTGGGAAGTGAATCAGTTGTTAGCTGATGATACAGCGCTGATGGCTGATTCATGTGAGAAACTGCAGAAGCTGGTGACTGAGTTTGGTAAAGTGTGTGAAAGAAGAAAACTGAGAGTAAATAAGAATAAGAGCAAGGTTATTAGGTACAGTAGGGTTGAGGGACAAGTCAGTTGGGAGGCAAGTTTGAATGGAGAAAAACTGAAGGAAGTGAATTGTTTTAGATATCTAGGAGTGGATTTGGCAGCGGATGGAACCATGGAAGCGGAAGTGAATCATAGGGTGGGGGAGGGGGGCGAAAGTTCTGAGAGCGTTTAAATATGTGTGAAAGTCGAGAACGTTATCTTGGAAAGCAAAAATGGGTATGTTTGAAGGAATAGTGGATCCAACAATGTTATGTGGTTGTGAGGCGTGGGCTATAGATAGAGTTGTGCGGAGGAGGGTGGATGTGCTGGAAATGAGATGTTTGAGGACAATATGTGGTGTGAGGTGGTTTGATCGAGTAAGTAATGGAAGGGTAAGAGAGATGTGTGGTGGTAAAAAGAGTGTGGTTGAGAGAGCAGAAAAGGGTGTTTTGAAATGGTTTGGTCACATGGAGAGAATGAGTGAGGAAAGATTGACAAAGAGGATATATGTGTCAGAGGTGGAGGGAACGAGGAGATATGGGAGACCAAATTGGAGGTGGAAAGATGGAGTGAAAAAGATTTTGAGGCCTGAACATGCAGGAGGGTGAAAGGCGTGCAAGGAATAGAATGAATTGGAACGATGTGGTATACCGGGGTCGATGTGCTGTCAATGGATCGAACCAGGGCATGTGAAGCGTCTGGGGTAAACCATGGAAAGTTCTGTGGGGCCTGGATGTGGAAAGGGAGCTGTGGTTTCGGTGCATTATACATGACAGCTAGAGACTGAGTGTGAACAAATATAGCCTCTGTTGTCTTTTCCTGGCGCTACCTCGCACACATTAGGGGGGAGGGGGATGTTATTCCATATGTGGCGAGGTGGCGATGGGAATGAATAAAGGCAGACAGTGTGAATTGTGTGCATGTGTATATATGTATATGTCTGTGTGTGTATATATATGTGTACATTGAGATGTATGGGTATGTATATTTGCGTGTGGGGACGTGTATGTATATACATGTGTATGGGGGTGGGTTGGGCCATTTCTTTCGTCTGTTTCCTTGCGCTACCTCGCAAACGTGGGAGACAGCGACAAAGCAAAATAATGATAATAATAATATATATATGTAGATAGATAGATAGATAGATAGATATAGCCGAACAGGAGCTGTCTATGCCCTCTGACATTATACGAAACTAATGAACTCTCTCCCTGTATTTTTTTTCCCACTGAAGTTATTAACTCATTTTTAGTGCACCAGAGAGAGAGAGAGAGAAATATACCAGAAACATATATTTTGATATACTGTTATATGCAGGACTAGAGTATAGGAATCATTTGTGTAATATGACCATCCTTACCTGCTGATGGCATTAGGCCATTGTGTGACTTCAGTGGTAAAGGGGCAGGTGTGGCACCCATGTAGTACGTGTGGGGTTAATGTGAGGTTAGCTGGAGGTTCGTCAGTGGTAAGGGGCAGGTGTGGCACCCATGTAGTACGTGTGGGGTTAATGTGAGGTTAGCTGGAGGTTCGTCAGTGGTAAAGGGGCAGGTGTGGCACCCATGTAGTACGTGTGGGGTTAATGTGAGGTTAGCTGGAGGTTCGTCAGTGGTAAGGGGCAGGTGTGGCACCCATGTAGTACGTGTGGGGTTAATGTGAGGTTAGCTGGAGGTTCGTCAGTGGTAAGGGGCAGGTGTGCACACATGTAGTACATGTGGGGTTAATGTGAGGTTGGCTAGAGCTTCGTCAGTGGTAAGGGGCAGGTGTGGCACCCATGTAATACGTGTGGGGTTAATGTGAGGTTAGCTGGAGGTTCGTCAGTGGTAAGGGGCAGGTGTGGCACCCATGTAGTACATGTGGGGTTATGTGAGGTTGGCTGGAGGTTCGTCAGTGGTAAAGGGGCAGGTGTGGCACCCATGTAGTACGTGTGGGGGTTAATGTGAGGTTAGCTAGAGGTTCGTCAGTGGTAAGGGGCAGATGTGGCACCCATGTAGTACGTGTGGGGTTAATGTGAGGTTGGCTAGAGGTTCGTCAGTGGTAAGGGGTAGGTGTGGCACCCATGTAGTACGTGTGGGGTTAATGTGAGGTTAGCTGGAGGTTCGTCAGTGGTAAGGGGCAGGTGTGCACACATGTAGTACATGTGGGGTTAATGTGAGGTTGGCTAGAGCTTCGTCAGTGGTAAGGGGCAGGTGTGGCACCCATGTAATACGTGTGGGGTTAATGTGAGGTTAGCTGGAGGTTCGTCAGTGGTAAGGGGCAGGTGTGGCACCCATGTAGTACATGTGGGGTTATGTGAGGTTGGCTGGAGGTTCGTCAGTGGTAAAGGGGCAGGTGTGGCACCCATGTAGTACGTGTGGGGGTTAATGTGAGGTTAGCTAGAGGTTCGTCAGTGGTAAGGGGCAGATGTGGCACCCATGTAGTACGTGTGGGGTTAATGTGAGGTTGGCTAGAGGTTCGTCAGTGGTAAGGGGTAGGTGTGGCACCCATGTAGTACGTGTGGGGGTTAATGTGAGGCTAGCTGGAGGTTCGTCAGTGGTAAAGGGGCAGGTGTGGCACCCATGTAGTACGTGTGGGGTTAATGTGAGGTTAGCTAGAGGTTCGTCAGTGGTAAGGGGCAGGTGTGGCACCCATGTATTACGTGTGGGGTTAATGTGAGGTTGGCTAGAGGTTCGTCAGTGGTAAGGGGTAGGTGTGGCACCCATGTAGTACGTGTGGGGGTAATGTGAGGTTAGCTGGAGGTTCGTCAGTGGTAAGGGGCAGGTGTGGCACCCATGTAGTACATGTGGGGTTATGTGAGGTTGGCTGGAGGTTCGTCAGTGGTAAAGGGGCAGGTGTGGCACCCATGTAGTACGTGTGGGGTTAATGTGAGGTTAGCTGGAGGTTCGTCAGTGGTAAGGGGCAGGTGTGGCACCCATGTAGTACGTGTGGGGTTAATGTGAGGTTGGCTGGAGGTTCGTCAGTGGTAAGGGGCAGGTGTGGCACCCATGTAGTACGTGTGGGGTTATGTGAGGTTGGCTGGAGGTTCATCTGTGTGTTATTCTAAAGCGCCAGCTCTTGTGTGGAGCAAAGACGAGTACATTTAATGGTAAAAGTCCCAGAGTAACATGATGGTAAAAGTCCCAGAGTGACATGATGGTAAAAGTCCCAGAGTAACATGAGGGTAAAAGTCCCAGAGTAACATGAGGGTAAAAAGTCCCAGAGTAACATGAAGGTAAAAGTCCCAGAGTAACATGATGGCACCCAGAGTGACATGAGGGTAAAGTAATGGAATGGACTCATTTCCTGAGTGAGAGAGAGAGAGTGGGTGGGTCTGTCCACCCACTGACCTGGTCTTCCTCCACTGTGGTCTTGGTGGAACAAAATTGACTTCCTCACCATCTCTCTCTCTCTCCTTCAACCCCATCTTTATCATCATTCCTATCTCTTTCCTTTTATCAGCTTTTTCACCCCTCTCTCTTTTGTTCTGTATGAACAGTATTCGTTTCCCCGCTTCGTAGAACAGTGCGAATGTATAGCAATCGTATAACCTGACCCGTCTATAGCTTTATAGAACTTCGGTATAGATTTTCCCATTGAGTTCTAAGAGACACAACATGTTGAGTGGGGGTGGATAACATTTGGCCCAAACTGAAGAACAATGATGAACAAGTCCCAGTCACCAAGAGATCAGGTCTGGTTCTCGCACTGTTCTTAAAGAGGTTTTACGAACAGAATCGTATCCCGGGACTCGGCTTTATGTACACTGGGAAGGGTAGGGGTATAGTATAGCACTGTCTTGAGGGTGTATTTTGATAGATTTGATATTAAGAAAGTACATTGAGAAGGTTATGAGATATGTCAATACGATCAAGAGAATGAAGTAGAAGTTAGGCAGAGAACTCCACTGGTGCTTTGAGACATAGAACAAACATAGAGAAATGTCCTTAGACTCACTAGGATCCCGTGTGTTCCAGCAGCGCACTTATATAAAAGTAGAACTTATATAAAAGTAGAAGTAGAAAAGTTACTCGTGTCAATGTCACTCAGATGGATGTACACTTTGAATTATTAAGTAGTGTGTCGAAGGAGGGGGGGCGCCGCTAAACCTTGTGTTCTTTGTTATTCGTATGTGATACACCGTTCCCCTCTGACGTAAGCCACACACACACACACACACACATAACCAGACGCGAACACTTCTTGGCGAAGAATTTTGCCAGCGTAGTCAAGCCACAGTTGTGTGTGTGTCTATACACATTCGTGTATACACACTATCTCGTAATGCCACACACACGTATAAAGTTAAAACTCCTGGTGAGGAAAAAGGATGATAATTAGACCTCCCCAAACCCTCCAAAGACCTCATTCCCCCCCCTCCAAGACCTCTCTACCCAGCGAATCAAACCAACATTAGGATTGGCGTGTTGCTTTCATCTCGTATATCAAAGAGAGGCTCAGGCCCTTTGTCTTAACTAACAGCTTTATGAGGCACGACTCCGGTCTCCTCTTACCTCAAGCGGTAAACATCATGTTTGGAAGCCCAGGGCTGTAACCTGTAGTGTGTGTGTGTGTGTGTGTGTGTGTGTGTGTGTGTGTGTGTGTAGTCAGTGTGTGTGTGTGTGTGTGTAGTCAGTGTGTGTGTGTGTTTGTGTGTGTGTGTGTGTTTAGTCAGTGTGTGTGTGTGTGTGTGTGTGTGTGTGTGTTTAGTCAGTGTGTGTGTGTGTGTGTGTGTGTGTAGTCAGTGTGTGTGTGTGTGTGTAGTCAGTGTGTGTGTGTGTGTGTGTGTGTGTAGTCAGTGTGTGTGTGTGTGTGTGTGTAGTCAGTGTGTGTGTGTGTTTGTGTGTGTGTGTGTGTTTAGTCAGTGTGTGTGTGTGTGTGTGTGTGTGTGTGTGTTTAGTCAGTGTGTGTGTGTGTGTGTGTGTGTGTAGTCAGTGTGTGTGTGTGTGTGTAGTCAGTGTGTGTGTGTGTGTGTGTGTGTGTAGTCAGTGTGTGTGTGTGTGTGTAGTCAGTGTGTGTGTGTGTGTGTGTGTGTGTGTGTGTGTGTGTGGTCAGAGTGTGTGTGTGTGTGTGTGTGTGTGTGTGTGTGTGTGTAGTCAGTGTGTGTGTGTGTGTGTGTGTGTGTGTGTGTATTGCTCCGTCTCTCAACTCTTTATATATGTACCGTGCCTTTAGACTCTTACACACACACACACACACACACACACACACACACACACACACACACACAGTTTACGTGGAGCGAGAAATACAATTTTGCGCCAGAATGTATCTGGTCAAAACAAGATGAACATTCCACCTGTAGCTTGACGTATATTCCAACTGGTGGATGACATTCTGTTTGGATCAAGGTCGTTTCTCTGACATGATCCAAACCTGTGTCATGTTTTCACTTTTCTTTTTCTTTTTTTTCTTCTTCGTCTGCATCTCAGTTTAGGCTGCCTTTGAACCATCCTATCTCTCTTAGGAGATTTTGTACATGAATTATACTCACAGAGGGAAATGTCAAGTGACTGAAAAAAAAAGAAAAGAGGAGTTTAAGATATCCAAATACAAAGAGCTTTTCTCTGGTACTGAACTTCTCTCAACAGACGCAGATCCTCGAGCACAAACCAGGTCAGACTTAATCAGCAGTGAGGGAAGGAGGGAGTGAGTGAGTGAGGGAGGGAGGGAGGGAGGGAGGCTGTGCAGAGTGGAAGCCCCCTTACATTAGTGTAATGTGGACCGCGCCACTCCAGTATATCTCTATTAGTCTGGCTCTCCTCCGCTCGCTAACCTTACCTGAGTGTTTGGTTCGCCATCGCTTGTACTGAGGCTGAGGGAAGAGGCAGGAGAGCGAGGCCAATTAGACAGAGAGAGAGAGAGAGAGAGAGAGAGAGAGAGAGAGAGAGAGAGAGAGAGAGAGAGAGAGAGAGAGAGTGAACCTGTTTCACTGGAAGGGTCTAGTCTGGCCTGATAGGATGGAGTGGAGCGAGCAGGGGGGGACATGTCTGACTGAGAGAAACTGTGTGATTAGTTTGGGGCGACCAATTAAAGGGTGGAAAGAAAAGCTAATAGGCAAGGATAAACTAACTACAGAGGGAGAAGGTCTGGCCAGAGGGAGAGGGTAGTAGAGAGAGGCCAGATATGGGGATAGGAAGGGGATGAAATGACCAGGTATGAGGAAGAGTCACTTCGTGAGGAAGAGTAGAGGAGGGAAAGGTTGGGACATTCGAGTAGTCAGCCAGGGAAGGGAGAGTAAGGAGGCTTAGACAGTGTGGTGAGCAGGACACCTCAGTGTTGCTGTGTATATCACGTTCACTTTTGAGGACAGGGTATCCAACATCATTAAAGTCATTCCGTGTCTAGAGCCCTCAGAGGCTGGGTTTCTCTGGTATATAAAGGCAGGAATTTGAACCAGCTGGGCCAGCTTTATCCCGTAGCCGTCAAAGGTCGCATATCGGTCTGTGATGATACGCTAAAGGAGCATAGAATTAAACCTTCAATTTGCCTCTTTGGTTCTGGATGCCGCCAAGCCACTCTAATGGCCTTTGGTGCCTCCAAAAATGCTTTAGATTGAACCTTCAATTTGCCTCTTTGGTTCTGGATGCCGCCAAGCCACTCTAATGGCCTTTGGTGCCTCCAAAAAGGCTTTAGATTGAACCTTCAATTTGCCTCTTTGGTTCTGGATGCCGCCATGCCATTCTAATGGTCTTTGGTGCCTCCAAAAAGGCTGTAGATTGAACCTTCAATTTGCCTCTTTGATTCTGGATGCTGCCATGCCACTCTAATGGCCTTTGGTGCCTCCAAAGAGGCATTAAGTTAAACCTTCAATTTGCCTCTAGTTCTGGATGCCGCCATGCCGTTCTAATGAGACCCAAGGTCGAGGAATTATCTTAGGGAACCAAAGGTCGAGGTATTATATTATGGGAACCAAAGCCTTTGTGAGGGAGGGAACTGCGGTCGACACTGTACAACCCACCGTAGCTCCAACACACCAGACCAGAGGAACTGGTGAGGAGGCAAACTGTCTGTTGGTTAACTCTCACAGGGTCAGCATGTACGAACGTTAGAATGAATTCTATTGTAAATTTATTTCTGGTTCGGTTCTACATTACTGGCTTTCATACGTGTCATTAGTTGCTAGATCAGTCATCATACTGCTGGCATTTCTGTCCCACTAAGGTAGATCTGTTTTGGAAATATGACTTAGTCATGTAAGAGACCAGAATGACTAAGTCATGAAAGAGACCAGAATGACTTAGTCATGTAAAAGACCAGAATGACTAAGTCACAATGACTTAGTCAAGAAAGAGACCAGAATGACTTAGTCGTGAAAAAGCCCAGAATGAGTTATTCAGAATGAATTAGTCATGAAAGAGACCAGAATGACTTAGTCAGAATGACTGGGTTTGAGAGTCATATGTACATGAGCCCAGACGTCTTTCCCTGTGCGTCAATAACCTGTGCTTTATGGAGGTGGAGGAATGCTACTTCATGTGTGACGGGGTGGCGACGGTAATGGATGAAGGGAGCAAGTATGAATATGTACATGTGTATATATGTATATGTCTGTGTATGTATATATATATATATATATATATATATATATACGGTGGTGCGTGTGTGGGCGTTTATGTATATACATGTGTATGTGGGTGGGTTGGGCCATTCTTCGTCTGTTTCCTTGCGCTACCTCGCAAGGGAGACGGTGGTTGTATACAATATAAAAAAGATAATAATGATAATATATATATATATATATATATATATATATATATATATATATATATATATATATATATATATATATATATATATATATATATATTATCCCTGGGGATAGGGGAGAAAGAATACTTCCTACGTATTCCCTGCGTGTCGTAGAAGGCGACTAAAAGTGAAGGGAGCAGGGGTGGGGCTGGAAATCCTCCCCTCTCGTTTTTTTTTTCAATTTTCCAAAAGAAGGAACAGAGAAGTAGGCCAGGTGAGGATATTCCCTCAGAGGCCCAGTCCTCTGTTCTTAACGCTACCTTGCTAACTCGGGAAATGGCGAATAGTATGAAAGAAAATATATATATATATATATATATATATATATATATATATATATATATATATATATATATATATATATATATATATCATAAAAGCCAGTGTGGAACTTGTAAATATTAAACTCTTCTATCTCAACTCAAGTTCAGAGGGAAAAGTCTGTTTACTCCATCCATTTTTTAAGCTCTGGAGGTAAATATTAATCTTCCATTTTCTATGAGGAAGCTTAGGGAAGGCTGGTGGTGGCTGAGGACGAGGGTTGCCCTATTGCTTGCTTACATAGCTAGACCTGCCTGCACCTACACGCTGACATGTACATGTGTATATATGTGTATGTGTGTGTGTGTGTGTGTGTGTGTGTGTGTGTGTGCGTGCGTGCGTGCGTGCGTGTGTGCATTATCGTATTAATTTTTTCTCTTCTTTTGACCTTTTCTTTCACATGTTTTATTCTCCCGTGTTGTCTTCCTCTTCCATCCTTTTCCTCTACCTTGTCTTCCTCTTCCATCCTTCCTCTACCTTGTCTTCCACTTCCATCCTTCCTCTACCTTGTCTTCCACTTCCATCCTTCCTCTACCTTGTCTTCCTCTTCCGTCCTTCCTCTACCTTGTCTTCCTCTTCCGTCCTTCCTCTACCTTGTCTTCCTCTTCCGTCCTTCCTCTACCTTGTCTTCCTCTTCCGTCCTTCCTCTACCTTGTCCTCCTCTTCCATCCTTCCTCTACCTTGTCTTCCTCTTCCATCCTTCCTCTACCTTGTCCTCCTCTTCCATCCTTCCTCTACCTTGTCTTCCTCTTCCATCCTTCCTCTACCTTGTCCTCCTCTTCCATCCTTCCTCTACCTTGTCTTCCTCTTCCATCCTTCCTCTACCTTGTCTTCCTCTTCCATCCTTCCTCTACCTTGTCCTCCTCTTCCATCCTTCCTCTACCTTGTCTTCCTCTTCCATCCTTCCTCTACCTTGTCCTCCTCTTCCATCCTTCCTCTACCTTGTCTTCCTCTTCCATCCTTCCTCTACCTTGTCCTCCTCTTCCATCCTTCCTCTACCTTGTCTTCCTCATTCATCCTTCCTCTACCTTGTCTTCCTCATTCATCCTTCCTCTACCTTGTCTTCCTCTTCCATCCTTCCTCTACCTTGTCTTCCTCTTCCATCCTTCCTCTACCTTGTCCTCCTCTTCCATCCTTCCTCTACCTTGTCCTCCTCTTCCATCCTTCCTCTTCCTCGTCCTCCTCTTCCATCCTTCCTCTACCTTGTCTTCCTCTTTCATCCATCCTCTTCATACTGTAATATGTCTTACAGAAGAAGTCTATAAGTGTTATTATCTAGGCTACAGTGAATGTTGTATAAGACTTTGTTGATACACACATGATATGTAGGGACGTTGTGTGATATGTATGTGGATGACCACGTGATATGTAGAGACGTTGTGTGATATGTATGTGGATGACCACGTGATATGTAGGGACGTTGTCTGATATGTATGTGGATGACCACGTGATATGTAGGGACGTTGTCTGATATGAGGAATTAATGGTTTTAACATAGTGTCTGGGGGCCTAGGGTAGTTTAACTTTCACAGGGGTTTCACAAGTGAACGCAGGTATGAGGTATCATGTGTTGAAGTTGAATTCTGATATTTTGTATCACTGGCTCTCATACGTGTTATCTACGGCTCTAGAGGATGGCCCTTTGATCATATGGCTGGCATATCTGTCCAATCAAGGAAAGTCTGTTTGGGAAATAGTACTCTCCTAGACTAGTGTGGTGCCAGTCTATCGCGAAAGTGATATATAGAACTGTACCTTAACGATCAGATAGCGTCACAATAATCACCTGTTCTGCGTCTTACGTCTCCTCTGGTGACAATTTGTTTTGATGATTTCGGCAGAGAAGAAATAAGTTCCACAGAAATTCAAAAGATTCCAAAAGGTCACAATAACACCATAAAAGATCGTATACATATCAATGCAATGATCAAAATCAAAGCACATTATTATCAGTATAAGATCGCTTTACCATTAAGCATATTTTACTTAGTCACATACAAGAAAGTTTAATTTACCTTACCCGTTCTCTACACGTTTTCCTTTACAAGTTACGAGCTTATCCATAAGATGGCGTTAGTGGTGGCAATATTGCACGTCTTCATAAAACCTTTAGTAATCTAGGGTAGTTACCCTTCTCAAATACATTCTCCGTCGTTCAAATATGTGACGTCAGATGTTTATGTCAGTTAACCCGGAGTACTGGTGGCTTAAGGATGTATCCAGTGTGTGTCTGTGTTTGTACAATGGTTTTAAACCCGTTTTTTGGACAGTGTTACGGTGTGAGAACTGTTGACATACCAGTGGATATAAGAACAATGGCTAATGATTCTAAAGCGTCTTCATCTGATTTACAGACATTCAGGGAGTGTAAACATTCCGTTGTCGACGGCATGAAGATCACACACACACACAAGCGTTCGTCACAAGAGGCAGCCAAATGGAGGCCAAAGTATTATACTGCTATACATTTGGATAGAGAAGTCATGCTGAGGACGCTGCATGACCTGGACGAGGTAAGTAAGTTTTCGTTGAAATCATAAGACATGTTTGACGCTGGCGGTGAATCACTGAACGAAACCCAGGACACTAGTGGGTGGTGGAGCTGTTGCCGTATGATTCATCGTCAGATCCTTATTATGCTTTACTTCTGGTGAAATTTATAGACGATATGAGTGAATAGTTATGTTATCTATACATTACGTAGAAGCTGTACATTTCTCCATATGAACGTTAAGAATATGCTTTGATTATGTGATTACGTATCGAGATATCTAGTTTTTCATATACGTTTATTTAAAAGAAACTCTAGATAAGCTTTGTATGATCATTTTGATGAAGAAATAAACAAGTTTATCTGAGATAGATCGTATATGATCAGAAAAGACGTCAACATGTTTGGCTGGTAGGGTGAAGTACAAGGAGACCGTGAGTGGATGGGAGGGTGGTGACGTCACCTGATGTTGTGACGTCACTGTTCCATGATTAGGTTGGCCTGATGACGTCGACTTCAAAATGGTTTTGACGTCAGCACAGAAATGTTAGGAAGATTTGATCATATATTTCTTACAGTTCACTCTTTGTTAATGTTTCCTCCTGTGCTGCGTTACATAGGCTGAGTTTATCATTATCTTTTAGACCAGTGGATTCCACCAACGTGTATGTTTTTCATGTCTCGTGGTATAAGGTTTATATTAAGTCTCTTTATAGGATCCTATAACGTGTTATAAGATGGGATCTTATATAATGATAATTCTCTTTTAACAATACTGCCATTATTTATGACCCCTTGATATGCCTTACTATATAGTAACCTGTTGCCTCTTATTGAACCTACAGTATGTCCTCAACGGTACCTGTAGGTTGTGTTTCGCTGTAACTACTGGTCATCTTCTGCTGTACCTAATCTTCGTCTTCTGCTGTACCTACAGGTCGTCTTCTACTGTACCTACAGGTCGTCTTCTACTGTACCTACAGGTCGTCTTCTACTGTACCTCCAGGTCGTCTTCTACTGTACTAATGGTCGTCTCCTGCTGCACCTCCAGCTTTTCTTCTGCTGTACCTCCAGGATGTCCTCTGCTGTACCTCCAGGTTTCCTCTGTTATACCTCCACGTTTTCTTCTGCTATACCTCCAGGTTGTCCTCTGCTGTATATCCAGGCTGTCCTCTACTGTACCTTCAGGTTGTCTTCTGCTGAACCTCCAGGTTTTCATCTGCTGTACCTTCAGGTTGTCTTCTGCTGTATCTCCAGGTTGTCCTCTACTGTACCTTCAGGTTGTCTTCTGCTGCACCTTCGGTTTTTCTTCTGCTGCAACCCAAGTTTGTCTTCTGCTGCACCCTCAGGTTGTCTTCTGCTATACCTCCAGGTTTTCTTCTGCTCCATCTTCAGGTTATCATCTGCTGCAACCTCCAGGTTGTCTTCTGCTATACCCCTGTAATAGGTTTTGCCGCCTCCAAAGGGGATTTAGATTGAACCTACAATTTCCCTTTTAATTTTAGATACCGCGACGCCAATCTATTGGCTTTTGGCACTACCAAAGGGGCTTGAAAGTAAATCTTCAATCTGTCTCTTTTACTCTGGATGACGCTATGCCCCTGCAATGGCCTTTGGCGCCGCCAAAGGGGATTTAAATTAAGCCTTAAATTTCTCTCTCTATTTTTGGATGCAGCTACACCACTCTAATGCCTTTGGCACCTCCAAAGGGGCTTTATGGTAATTGTTCAAATTCTTTCTTTCCCTTTGGACGAAGTTGTGCCCTGTAATGGCCTTTGGCGGCCCAATAGGGGATTTAGATTAAACCTTCACTTTCCCTCTTTATTTTTGGATACCGCCACGTCACTCTATTGGCCTCTGTCACCCCCAGACGGGCTTTAAAGAAAACCTTCAATTTGTCTCTTTCCCTCTGGATGCCGCTATGCCCCTGTCATGGCTTTTGGCACCGCCAAAAGGGATTTAGATTAAACCATCAATTACTCTATCTTTGGATGTCGCCACGCCATTCTCCTGGCCTTTGGCACCCCCAATAGGGCTTTAAAGTAAACCTTTCAATTTGTCTCTTTCTCTCTGGATGCAGCTATTCCCCTGTAATGGCCTTTGGCGACGCCAAAGGGGATTTAAGTTAAACCTTCAATTTCTCTCTTAATTTTTGGTTGCTTACACGCCACTCTATTGGCCTTTGACACCCCAAAAGGGGCTTTAAGGTAAACCTTTAATTCGTTTCTTTTCCTTTGGATACCGCTATGCCTATGTAATGACCTTTGGCGCCGTCAAAGGGGATTTACATTAAACCTTCAATTTCCCTCTTTAATTTTGGATGCGGCCACGCCACTCTACTGGCCTTTGCCATCACCAAAGTGTCTTTAAGGTAAATTTTCAATTTGTTTCTTTCCCTTTGGACGCCGCTATGCCCCTATAATGACCTTTAGCGCTGACGAAAGGGATTTAGATTAAACCTTCAATTTCCCTCTAATTTTGGATGCTTACACGCCACTCTATTGGCCTTTGGGACCCCCAAAAGGGCTTTAAAGTAAACTTTCTATTTGTTTCTTTCCCTCTGGAAGCCGCTATGTCCCTGCAATCTTCTTTTGCGCCGCCAAAGAGGCTTTAAATTAAACCTTCAATTTCCCTCTTTATTTTTGGAAGCCGCCACACCACTCTATTGGCCTTCAGCACCCCAAAAGAGTTTTTAAAGTAAACCCTCAATTTGTTTCTTTCCCAATGGATGCCTCAATTCTCCTGTAATGGCCTTTAGCGTTGCCACAGGGGATTTAGATCAAACCTTTAATTTCCCTTTTTGTTTTGGATGCTTCTACGCCACTGTATTGCCCTTTGGCACCACCAATTGGGTTCTAAAGTAAACCTCCACTTTGTCTCTTTTACTTTAGACGCCGCTCTGCCCCTGTAATGGACTTTGGCACCACCAACGCGGATATATATTAAACCTTCATTTTTTCTCTTTAATTTTGGATGCCGCCAAGCCACTCTATGGCCTTTATCATAACCCAAACAGGCTTTAGATTAATCCTTCAATTTGTCTCTTTCCCTCTGCATGCACCTATCTCCTTGTAATGGCCTTTGCCGCCGCCAAAGGAGATTTAGATTAAACTTTCAATTTCCCTCTTTATTTTTGGATGCCTCCTCGCCACTCTTTGGCCTTTGGAAGCCCCAAAGGATGCCTTTGGATGCCTCTATGCTCCTGTAATATCCTTTGGCGCCGCCAAAGGGAATTTAGATTAAACGTTTAATTTTGTCTATTTATTTTTGGATGCCACCTTCCCACTGTATTGGACTTTGGCATCCTCAAAGGGTCTTTTAAGTAAACTTTCAATTTGTCTCTTTCTCTTTAGATGCCACTATTCCCCTTTAAAGACCTTTGATGGCGCAAAAGGAGACTTAAATTAAACCTTCAATTTCCCTCTATATTTTTGGATGCCTCACGCCACTCTCTTTCCCTTTAGATGCCTCTACTCTCCTGTAAAGGCCTTTCGCGACGCCAAAGGGGATTTGAATTAAACCTTCAATTTCCGTCTAAATTTTTTGTTGCCTCAACGCCACTCTCTTCCCCTTTGGCATCCTCTCAGGTACATTAAAGTAAACTTTCCACTTGTTTCTTTGACTTTGGATGCCTCAATGCCCCTGTAATTGTCTTTGGCGACGCCAAAGGGGATTCAAATTAACCTTTAATTGGTCTTTTTATTTTTGGATGTCACCATGCCACTGTATTGGACTTTAGCACCTAGAAAGGGTCTTTTAAGTAGACATTCAATTTGTCTTTCCCTTTAGATGCCATCATTCCCCTTTGACGACGCCGAAGGGGATTTAATTGAAATTTCAATTTCCCTCTACATTCTTGGATGCCTCCAATCGACTCTCTTGCCGTTTGGCATCCCCAAATGGGCATTAAAGTAAACTTTCCACTTGTTTCTTTGTCTTCGCATGCCTCTATGCCCCTGTAATATCCCTTGGCGCCGCCAAAGGTGATCTAAATTAAACCTTTAATTTGTCTTTTTCTTTTTTGGATGCCACTATGCCACTCTATTGCACTTTGGCACCCCCAAGGGGTTTTTAAGTAAACTTTCAATTTGTCTCTTTCCCTTTAGATGCCACTATTTCCCTGTAAAGGCCATTGGTGACGCCAAAGGGGATTTAAGTTAAACCTTTAATTTCCCTCTATATTTTGGGATGCCTCCACGCCACTCTTTTGCTCTTTTTCACCCCCAAAGGTACACTAAAGTAAACTTTCCATTTGTTTCTTTGCCTTTGGATGCCTCTATTTTGCTGTAATTGACTTATACGCCGCCAAAGGGGATTTAAATTAAGGTTTTGATTTGTCTTTTAATTTTTGGATGCCACCATTCCACTCTATTGGACTTTAGCACCAACAAAGGGTCTTTTAAGTAAACTATCAATTTGTCTCTTTCCCTTTAGATGTCACTATTCCTCTGTAAAGGCCTTTGGCGACGCCAAAGGGGATTTCAATTAAACCTTTGATTTCCCTCTAAATTATTGGATACCTCCACGCAATTCTATCGCCCTTTGGCATCCCCAAAGTGGCATTAGAGTAAACTTTCCATTTGTTTCTTTGCCATTGGAAGCCTCTGTACACCTGTAATGTCGTTTGGCGCCGCCAAAGGGGATTTGAATTAAACTTTCAATTCCCCTCTATATTTTTGGATGCCTCCACGCCACTCTCTTACCATTTGGCATCCCAAAGTTGCATTAAAGTAAACTTTCCATTTGCTTCTTTGCCTTTGGATGCTTCTATGCCCCTGTAATGTCGTTTGGCGTTTGGGGTTGCAATTAAACCTTTAATTTGTCTTTTTGTTTTTGGATGCCACTATGCCACTATTGGACTTTGGCACCCATAAAGGGTCTTTTAAGTAAACATTCAATTTCTCTCTTTCCCTTCAGATGCCACTTTTCCCTTGTAAAGGCCTTTGGTGACGCTAAAGGGGATTTATGATAAACCTTTAATTTCCCTCAATATTCTGGGATGCCTCCCGCCACTCTCTGGTTCCTTTTGTTTCTTTCCCTAAGGATGCCTCTATGCCCCTGTAATTGCCTTTGGCGCCGCCAAAGGTGATTTGAATTAAACTTTTGATTTGTCTTTTAATTTTTAGATGCCACCATGCCACTGTATTGGACTTTGGCACCCCCAAAGGGTCTTCTAGGTAAACTTTCGATTTGTTTCTTTCCCTTTAGATGCCACTATTCCCCTGTAACGGCCTTTGAAGACGCCAAAGGGGATTTAGATTAATCCTTCAATTTTCCTCTAAATTTTTGGATACCTCCACGCAATTCTCTTGCCCTTTGGCAGCCCCAAAGTGGCATTAAAGTAAACTTTCCAAATGTTTCTTTCCCTTTTCATGCCCGTATGCCCTTGTAATATCCTTTGGCTCCGCCAAAGGGGATTTAAATTTAGCCTTTAATTTCTCTTTATGTTTTTCGATGCCACCATGGCACTCTGTTGGACTTTGGCACCCCCAAAGGGTCTTTTAAATAAACTTTCAATTTGTCTCTATCCCTTCAGATGCCACTTTTCCCTTGTAAAGTCCTTTGGTGACGCAAAAGGGGATTTATATTAAACCTTTAATTTACCTCAGTATTTTGGGATGCCTCCCCGCCACTCTCTTAACCTTTCACAGCCCCAAAAGGGACATTAAACTAAACGTTCCTTTTGTTTCTTTGCCTATGGATGCCTCTATGCCCCTGAAATTGCCTTTGGCGCCGCCAAAGGGGATTTAAATTAATGTTTTGATTTGTCTTTTAAATTTTGGATGCCACCATGCCACTGTATTGGACTTTGGCACCCCCAAAGGGACTTTTAAGTAAACTTTTAATTTGTCTCTTTCTCTTTAGATGCCACTATTCCCATGTAACGGCCTTTGAAGACGCCAAAGGGGATTTAGATTAATCCTTCAATTTTCCTCTAAATTTTTGGATGCCTCAACGCAATTCTCTTGACCTTTGGCATTCCCAAAGTGGCATTAAAGTAGACTTTCCATTTGTTTCTTTCCCTTCTAATGCCTCTATGCCTCTGTAATTGCCTTTGGCGGCGCCAAAGGGGATTTACACTAAACCTTTGATTTGTCTTTTTACTTTTGGATACCACCATGCAACTGTATTGGATTTTGGCACCCCTAACGGTCTTTTAACTAAACGTTTGATGTGTCTCTTCCCCTTCAAATGCCACTATTCCCCTGTAAAGGCCTTTGAAGACGCCAAAGGGGATTTAGATTAATCATTCAATTTTCCTCTAAATTTTTGGATGCCTCCACGCAATTCTCTTGCCCTTTGACATCCCTAAAGTGGCATTAAAGTAAACTTTCCAAATGTTTCTTTCCCTTTTGATGCCTCTAAGCCCTTGTAATTGCCTTTGGCGGCGCCAAAGGGGATTTAAACTAAACCTTTAATTTTTGTCTTTTTATTTTTGGATGCCACCATGCAACTGTATTCGATTTTGGCACCCTTAAAGGGTCTTTTAACTAGACTTTTAATTTGTCTCTTTTCCTTTAGATGCCATCATTCCCCTGTAAGAGCCTTTGACGACGCCGAAGGGGATTTGAATTAAACCTTAAATTTCCTTCTATATTTTTTGATGCATTCACACCAATCTCTTGCCATTTGGCAACCCCAAAAGGGCATTAAATTTAACTTTCCATTTGTTTCTTTGCCTTTGGATGCCTCTATGCCCCTGTAATATCCTTTGGCGCCGCCAAAGGGGATTTCAATTAAACCTTTAATTTGTCTGTTCCTTTATGGATGTTACCATGCCACTCTATTGGACTTTAGCACCCCCAAAGGGTCTTTTAAGTAAACTATCAATTTGCCTCTTTCCCTCTAGATGCCACTATTCTCCAGTAAAGGCCTCTACCCATGCCATAGGGGATTCAAATTAGACCTTCAGTTTCCCTCTAAATTTTTGGATGCCTCCATGCCATTCTCTTTCCCTTTCGCATCCCCAAAGGACATTAAAGTAAACCTTCAATCTGTTTCTCTGCCTTTGGATGCTTCTATACCCCTGTAATTGCCTTTGGCGGCGCCAAAGGGGATTTTAAACAAACATTTAATTTGTCTTTTTATTTTTGGATGCCACCATGCCACTGTATTGGACTTTTTCACCCCAAAAGGATCTTTTAAGTAAACTTTCAATTTGTCTCATACTCTTTAGATGCCTTTAATCCCCTGTAAAAGCCTTTAAAGACGCCAAAGGGGATTTACATTAAACCTTCAAAATCTCTCTGTTTTTGGATGCCTCCACCCGACTCTCTTGCCATTTGGCATTCCCAAAGGGGGGATTAAAGTAAACATTCCATTTGTTTGTTTTTGGATGCCTGTATGCCCCTGTAATATCATATGGCTCCGGCAAAGGGGATTTGAATTTAGCCTTTAATTTCACTTTATGTTTTTCGATGCCACCATGCCACTCTATTGGACTTTGGAACCCCCAAAGGGTCTTTCAAATTAACTTTCAATTTGTCTCTATCCCTTCAGATGCCACTTTTCCCTTGTAAAGGCCTTTGGTGACGCCAAAGGGGATTTATATTAAACCTTTAATTTCCCTCAATATTTTGGGATGCCTCTATTAACCTTTGGCACCCCCAAAAGGGACATTAAACGAAACGTTCCTTTTCTTTCCTTGCCTATGGATGCCTCTATGCCCCTGAAATTGCCTTTGGCGGCGCCAAAGGTGATTTAAATTAATCTTTTGATTTGTCTTTTAATTTTTGGATGCCACCATGCCACTGTATTGGACTTTGGCACGCCCGAAGGATCTTTTAAGTAAACATTTAATTTGTTTTTCCCTTTAGAGGCCACTATTCCCCTGTAACGGCCTTTGAAGACGACAAAGTCACACAAAAATCATTTGATCAAAATACAGTCAGACAAAGCTCATTTGATTAATATCAATCACACAAAACTTATTTGATTAAAATACAGTCACACAAAACTCATTTGATTAATATCAATCACACGAAACTTATTTGATTAAAATACAGTCAAACAAAACTCATTTGATTAATATCAACCGCACAAAACTCATTTGATCCAAATACAGTTGCACAAAACTCATTTGATTAACAATAATCACACAAAACCCATTTGAATATATTAGTCACACAAAATTCATTTGATTAATATCAATCACACAAAACTCATTTGATTAAAATACAGTCACACAAAACTCATTTGATTAATATCACACAAAACTGATTTGATTAAAATACAGTCACACAAAACTCATTTGATTAATATCAATCACACAAATATCATTTGATTAAAATACAGTCACACAAAATTCATTTGATTAATATCAATCACAGAAACCTCACTTGATTAAAATAAAGTCAAACAAATCTCATTTGACTGATATTAATCACACAAAACTCATTTGATTAAAATACAGTCACACAAAACTCATTTGATTAATATCACACAAAACTGATTTGATTAAAATACAGTCACACAAAACTCATTTGATTAATATCAATTACACAAAACTCATTTGATTAAAAAGTAGTCACAAAAAAACTCATTTGATTAATATGAATCACACAAAACTCATTTGATTAAAATGCAATCACACAAAACTCATTTGATTAATATCAATCACACAAAACTCATTTGATTAAAATAGTCAAACAAAAGTCATTTGATTAATATCAATCACACAAATCTAATTTGATTAAAGTACAGTCACACAACACTCATTTATTTAATATCAATCACACAAAACTCATTTGATTAAGATATAGTCACAGAAATCTCATTTGATTAATATCAATCACACAAGACTCATTTGATTATTATCAGTCACACAAAACTCATTTGATTAATATACAGTCACACAAAACTCAATTGAGTAATATCAATCACACAAAAGTTATTTGATTAAAATACGGTCACACAAAACTCATTAGATTAATATAAATCACAGTAAATTCATTTGATTAAAATACAGTCACACAAAAGTCATTTGATTAATATCAATCAGACAAACCTCATTTTATTGAACTACAGTCAAACAAAGCTCAGTTCATTAATATCAATCACACAAAAGTCATTCGATTAAAATACATTCACACAAAGCTCATTTGATTAATATCAATCACACAAAACTCATTTCATTAAAATACAGTCACACAAAACTCATTTGATTAGTATCAAACACACAAAATTCATTTGATTAAAATACAGTCACACAAAACATTTCATTAATATGATTCACACAAAACTCATTTGATTAAAATACAGTCACACAAAACTCATTTGATTAAAATACAATCACACAAAACTGATTAAAATACATTCACACAAAGCTCATTGATTGATATCAATCACACAAAACTCATTTCATTAAAATACAGTCACACAAAACTCATTTGATTAATATCAATTACACAAAACTCATTTGATTAAAATACAGTCACACAAAACATTTCATTAATATGAATCACACAAAACTCAATTGATTAAAATACAGTCACACAAAACTCATTTGATTGAAATCTATCAAACAAAACTCATTTGATTAGAATACAGTCACCCAAAACTCATTTGATTAATATCAATCACACAAAACTCATTTGATTAATATATAGTCACAGAAATCTCATTTGATTAATATCAATCACACAAGACTCATTTGATTAATATCAGTCACACAAAACTCATTTGATTAAAATACAGTCACACAAAACTCATTTGACTAACATCAATCACACAAAACTTATTTGATTAAAATACGGTCACACAAAACTCATTTGATTAATATCAATCACACAAACCTCATTTGATTAAGATACAATCAGACAAAATTCATTTGATTGATATCAATCACACAAACGTATTTGAGTAATATACAGTCACGTAAAACTCATCTGATTAATATCAATCACTCAACACTCATTTGATTAAAATAGTCACAATAAACTCATTTGATTAATATCAATCACACAAAACTGATTTGATTAAAATACAGTCACACAAAACTCATTTGATTATTATCAATCACACAAAACTCATTTGATCAAAATACAGTCACACAAGCCTCATTTGATTAATAGGAATCACACAAACCTCATTTGATTGAACTACAGTCACACAAAACTCTTTTGATTAATATCAATCACGCAAAACTCATTTGATAAAAATACAATCACACAAAAGTCATTTGATTAATATCAATCACACAAAAGTCATTTGATTGAAATACAGTCAAACAAAACTCATTTGATTAATATCAATTACACAAAACTCATTTTATTAAAATACATTCACACAAAACTCATTTGATTAATATCACACAAAATTCATTTGATTAAAATACATTCACACAAAACTCAATTGATTAAAATAGTCACAAAAATCTCACTTGATTAATATCAATCACACAAAACTTATTTAATTAAAATACAGTCACACAAAACTCATTTGTTTAATATCAATAACACAAAACTCATTTGATTAAAATATAGTCACACAAATCTCGTTTGATTAATATCAATCACACATTACTCATTTGATTAGTATCAGTCACACAAAACTCATTTGATTAAAATAGTCACACAAAACACATTTGACTAGTATCAATCACACAAAACTTATTTGACTGAAATACAGTCACACAAAACTCATTTGATTAATATCAATCACACAAAACTCGTTTGATTAAAATAGTCACACAAAACTCAATTGCTTAGAATAAAGTCACAAAAAACTTATTTGATTAATATCAATCACACAAAACTTATTTGACTAAAATACAGTCACACAAAACTCATTTGTTTAATATCAATCACAGAAAACTCATTTGATTAAAATATAGCCACACAAATCTCATTTGATTGATATCAATAACACAAAACTCATTTGATTGATATACAGTCAGACAAAACTCATTTCATGACTATCAGTCACACAAAACTCATATGATTTAAATACAGTCACACAAAACTCATTTCATTAATATCAATCACAAAAACCTCATTTGATTGTACTACAGTCAAACAAAACTCATTTGATTAATATCAATCACAAAAAACTCATTTGATTAAGATAGTCACACAAAAATAAAGTGATTCATATCAATCACACAAAACTCATTTCATTAAAATACAGTCACACAAACCTCATTTGATTGATATCAATTACACAAAACTCATTTGATTAAAATATAGTCACATAAAAACTCATTTGTTTGATATTAACCACAGAAAACTCATTTGATTAAAATACAGTCACACAAAACTCATTTCATTAATATCAAACAGACAAAACTCATTTGATTAGAATACAATCACACAAAATTCATTTGATTAATATCAATCACACAAACCTCATTTTATTGAACGACAGTCAAAGAAAGCTCAATTCATTAATATCAATCACACAAAAGTAATTCGATTAAGATACATTCACACAAAGCTCATTTGATTAATATCAATCACACAAAACTCATTTGATTAAAATACACTCACACAAAACTCATTTGATTAAAATACAGTCACAGAAAACTGATTAAAATACATTCACACAAAGCTCATTTGATTAATATCAATCACACAAAACTCATTTCATTAAAATACAGTCACGCAAAACTCATTTGATTAGTATTAAACACATAAAAGTAATTTGATTAAAATACAGTCACACAAAACATTTCATTAATATGAATCACACAAAACTCAATTGATTAAAATACAGTCACACAAAACTCATTGATTGAAATCAATCAAACAAAACTCATTTGATTAAAATACAGTCACACAAAACTCATTTGATTAATATCAATCACACAAAACTCATTTGATTAATATATAGTCACAGAAGTCTCATTTGATTAATATCAATCACACAAGACTCATTTGATTAATATCAGTCACACAAAACTCATTTGATTAAAATACAGTCACACAAAACTCATTTGACTAACATGAATCACAGAAAGCTTATTTGATTAAAATACGTTCACAAAAAATTCATTTGATTAATATCAATTTCACATATCTCATTTGATTAAAATACAATCAAACAAAATTCATTTGATTTATATCAATCACACAAAACGTATTTGAGTAATATACAGTCACATAAAACTCATCTGATTAATATCAATCACTCAACGCTCATTTGATTAAAATAGTCACAATAAACTCATTTGATTAATATCAATCACACAAAACTGATTTGATTAAAATATAGTCACACAAATCTCATTTGATTATTATCAATCACACAAAACTCATTTGATTAAAATACAGTCACACAAAACTCTTTTGATTAATATCAATTACGCAAAACTCATTTGATAGAAATACAATCACACAAAAGTCATTTGATTAATATCAATCACAAAAAACTCATTTGATTGAAATACAGTCAAACAAAACTCATTTGATTAATATCAATTACACAAAACTCATTTAATTAAAATACAGTCACAGAGAACTCATTTGATTAATATCACACAAAACTCATTTGATTAAAATACTATCACACAAAACTCAATTGATTAAAATACAGTCACAAAAATTTCATTTGATTAATATCAATCACAAAACTTATTTGATTAAAATACAGTCACACAAAACTGATTTGCTTAATATGAATCGCACATTACTCATTTGATTAATATCAGTCACACAGAATTCATTTGATTAAAATACAGTCACACAAAACACATTTGATTAGTATCAATCACACAAAACTTACTTGACTGAAATACAGTCACACAAACTCATTTGATTAATATCAATCACACAAAACTCATTTGATTAAAAGAATCACACAAAACTCAATTGCTTAAAATACAGTCACAAAAACTTATTTGATTAATATCAATCACACAAAACTTATTTCACTAAAATGCAGTCACACAAATTCATTTGTTTAATATCAATCACAGAAAACTCATTTGATTAAAATATAGTCACACAAATCTGATTTGATTAATATCAATAACACAAAACTGATTTGATTAAGATACAGTCAGTCAAAACTCATTTCATGACTATCAATCACACAAAACTCATATGATTTAAATACAGTCACACAAAACTCATTTCATTAATATCAATCACAAAATCCTCACTTGATTGAACTACAGTCAAACAAAACTCATTTGATTAATATCAATCACAAAAAACTCATATGATTAAGATAGTCATACAAAAATAATTTGATTAATATCAATCACACAAAACTCACTTCATTAAAATACAGTCACACAAAACTCATTTGATTGATGTCAATTACACAAAACTCATTTGATTAAAATATAGTCACATAAAAACTCATTTGATTAATATTAATCACACAAAACTCATTTGATTAAAATACAGTCACACAAAACTCATTTCATTAATATCAAACACACAAAACTCATTTCATTAAAATACAGTCAAAAACTCGTTTGATTGATATCAATCACACAAAACTCATTTGATTAAAATACAGTCACACAAAATTCATTAGATTAATATCAATCACAAAAATCTCATTTGATGAAAATACAGTCACACAAAATTCATTTGACTGATATCAATCACACAAAACTCACTTGATTAAAATATCGTCAAACAAATCTCTTTTGATATATATTAATCACACAAAACTCATTTGATTAAAATACAATCACAGAAAACTCATTTGATTAATATCAATCACAAAAACTCATTTGAAATAAAATAAAGTCACACAAAAGTCATTTGATTAATATCAATCACACAAAACTCACTTGATTAAAATACAGTCACACAAAACACATTTGATTAATATCATTCAAACAAAACTCATTTGATTAAAATAGTCACACAAAACTCATTTCATTAAAATACATTCACACAAAACTCATTTGATTAAAATACATTCACACAAAACTCAATTGATTAAAATATAGTCACAAAAATTTCATTTAATTAATATCAATCACACAAAACTTATTTGATTAAAATACAGTCACACAAAACTCATTTGTTTAATATGAATCACACAAAACTCATTTGATTAAAATATAGTCACACAAATCTCGTTTGATTAATATCAATCACACATTACTCATTTGATTAATATCAGTCACACAAAACTCATTTGATTAAAATACAGTCACACAAAACACATTTGATTAGTATCAATCACACAAAACTTGTTTGACTGAAATACAGTCACACAAAACTCATTTGATTAATATCAATCACACAAAACTCATTTGATTAATATCAATCACACAAAACTCATTTGATTAATATAGTCACACAAAACTCAATTGCTTAAAATAAAGTCACAAAAAATTTATTTGACTAATATCAATCACACAAATCTTATTTGACTAAAATAGTCACACAAAACTCATTTGTTTAATATCAATCACAGAAAACTTATTTGATTAAAATATAGTCACACACATCTCATTTGATTGATATCAATAACACAAAACTCATTTGATTGAGATACAGTCAGACAAAACTCATTTCATGACTATCAATCACACAAAACTCATATAATTTAAATACAGTCACACAAAACTCATTTCATTAATATCAATCACAAAAACCTCATTTGATTAAACTAGTCAAACAAAACTCATTTGATTAATATCAATCACAAATAACTCATTTGATTAAGATATAGTCACACAAAAATAATTTGATTAATATCAATCACACAAAACTCATTTCATTAAAATAAAGTCGCACAAAACTCATTTGATTGATATCAATTACACAAAACTCATTTGATTAAAATATAGTCACATAAAAACTCCTTTGATTGATATTAATCTCACAAAACTCATTTGATTAAAATACAGTCACACAAAATTTCATTTCATTAATATCAAACACACAAAACTCATTTGATTAAAATACAATCACACAAAACTTATTTGATTAATATCAATAACACAAACCTCATTTTATTGAACTACAGTCAAACAAAGCTCAATTCATTAATATGAATCACACAAAAGTAATTCGATTAAAATACATTCACACAAAGCTCATTTGATTAATATCAATCACACAAAACTCATTTCATTAAAATACAGTCACACAAAACTCATTTGATTAGTATCAAACACACAAAATTCATTTGATTAAAATACAGTCTCACAAAACTCATTTGATTAAAATACAGTTACACAAAACTCATTTGATTAAAATACAGTCACACAAAACTGATTAAAATACATTCACACAAAAGCTCATTTGATTAATATCAATCACACAAAACTCATTTCATTAAAATACAGTCACACAAAACTGATTTGATTAGTATTAAACACAAAAGTAATTTGATTAAAATACAGTCACACAAAACATTTCATTAATATGAATCACACAAAACTCAATTGATTAAAATACAGTCACACAAAACTCATTGATTGAAATCAATCAAACAAAACTCATTTGATTAAAATACAGTCACACAAAACTCATTGATTGAAATCAATCAAACAAAACTCATTTGATTAAAATACAGTCACACAAAACTCATTTGATTAATATCAATCACACAAAACTCATTTGATTAATATATAGTCACAGAAGTCTCATTTGATTAATATCAATCACACAAGACTCATTTGATTAATATCAGTCACACAAAACTCATTTGATTAAAATACAGTCACACAAAACTCATTTGACTAACATGAATCACAGAAAGCTTATTTGATTAAAATACGGTCACAAAAAATTCATTTGATTAATATCAATCACACATATCTCATTTGATTAAAATACAATCAAACAAAATTCATTTGATTTATATCAATCACACAAAACGTATTTGAGTAATATACAGTCACATAAAACTCATCTGATTAATATCAATCACTCAACGCTCATTTGATTAAAATAGTCACAATAAACTCATTTGATTAATATCAATCACACAAAACTGATTTGATTAAAATATAGTCACACAAATCTCATTTGATTATTATCAATCACACAAAACTCATTTGATTAAAATACAGTCACACAAGTTTAATACTGTGACACAAAACTCATTTGTTTGAGCTACAGTCACAGAAAACTCATTTGTTTAATATCAATCACAGAAAACTTATTTGATTAAAATATAGTCACACACATCTCATTTGATTCATATCAATAACACAAAACTCATTTGATTGAGATACAGTCAGACAAAACTCATTTCATGACTATCAATCACACAAAACTCATATAATTTGAATACAGTCACACAAAACTCATTTCATTAATATCAATCACAAAAACCTCATTTGATTAAACTAGTCAAACAAAACTCATTTGATTAATATCAATCACAAATAACTCATTTGATTAAGATATGGTCACACAAAAATAATTTGATTAATATCAATCACACAAAACTCATTTCATTAAAATACAGTCGCACAAAACTCATTTGATTGATATCAATTACACAAAACTCATTTGATTAAAATATAGTCACATAAAAACTCCTTTGATTGATATTAATCTCACAAAACTCATTTGATTAAAATACAGTCACACAAAATTTCATTTCATTAATATCAAACACACAAAACTCATTTGATTAAAATACAATCACACAAAACTTATTTGATTAATATCAATAACACAAACCTCATTTTATTGAACTACAGTCAAACAAAGCTCAATTCATTAATATGAATCACACAAAAGTAATTCGATTAAAATACATTCACACAAAGCTCATTTGATTAATATCAATCACACAAAACTCATTTCATTAAAATACAGTCACACAAAACTCATTTGATTAGTATCAAACACACAAAATTCATTTGATTAAAATACAGTCTCACAAAACTCATTTGATTAAAATACAGTTACACAAAACTCATTTGATTAAAATACAGTCACACAAAACTGATTAAAATACATTCACACAAAGCTCATTTGATTAATATCAATCACACAAAACTCATTTCATTAAAATACAGTCACACAAAACTGATTTGATTAGTATTAAACACACAAAAGTAATTTGATTAAAATACAGTCACACAAAACATTTCATTAATATGAATCACACAAAACTCAATTGATTAAAATACAGTCACACAAAACTCATTGATTGAAATCAATCAAACAAAACTCATTTGATTAAAATACAGTCACACAAAACTCATTTGATTAATATCAATCACACAAAACTCATTTGATTAATATATAGTCACAGAAGTTTCATTTGATTAATATCAATCACACAAGACTCATTTGATTAATATCAGTCACACAAAACTCATTTGATTAAAATACAGTCACACAAAACTCATTTGACTAACGTCAATCACACAAAGATTATTTGATTAAAATACGGTCACACAAAACTCATTTGATTAATATCAATCACACAAATCTCATTTGATTAAAATACAATCAAACAAAATTCATTTGATTAATATCAATCACACAAAACGTATTTGAGTAATATACAGTCACATAAAACTCATCTGATTAATATCAATCACTCAACGCTCATTTGATTAAAATAGTCACAATAAACTCATTTGATTAATATCAATAACACAAAACTGATTTGATTAAAATATAGTCACACAAAACACATTTGATTATTATCAATCGCACAAAACTCATTTGATTAAAATACTGTCGCACAAGCTTCATTTGATTAATAGCAATCACACAAACCTCATTTGATTGAACTACAATCACACAAAACTCTTTTGATTAATATCAATCACGCAAAACTCATTTGATAAAAATACAATCACACAAAAGTCATTTGATTAATATCAATCACACAAAACTCATTTGATTGAAATACAGTCAAACAAAAGTCATTTGATTAATATCAATCAAACAAAACTCATTTGATTAAAAGACAGTTACAGAAAACTCATTTGATTAATATCAGTCACATAAACCTCATTTGATTAAAATACAGTAACAGAAATCTCATTTGATTAAAATACTGTAACACAAAACTCAGATGATTAAAATACTGTCACAGAAAACGCATTTGATTTAAATACAGTTTCACAAGATTCATTTGATTAAACACAATCACACAAAAACCATTTGATTAAAATACTCTCATACAAAAGTCATTTGATTAATATCAATAACACAAAACTAATTTGATTAAAATATAGTCACACAAAAATCATTTCAGTAATATCACACAAAACTCATTTGATTGAATTACAGTCACACTAAACTCATTTAATTAATATCAATCACACGAAACTCATTTGATTAAAATACAGTCACACAAAACTCATTTGATTGATATCAATCACACAAAACTAGTTTGATTAAATTATACTCCCACAAAACTCATTTGATTAATATCAATCACACAAAACTGATTTGATTAAAATACTGACACACAAAACTCATTTGAGGAATATAAATCATAAAATCTTTTTTGATTAAAATACAGTCACACAAAGCTCATTTGATTAATATCAATCATAAAAAACTCATTCGATTAAAAGACAGTTACACAAAACTCATTTGATTAATATCAATCACACAAACCTGATTTGATTAAAATACAGTCACACAAAACTCATTTGAGTTTAATACTGTGACACAAAACTCATTTGTTTGAGCTACAGTCACACAAAACTCATTTAATTAATATCAATCACACAAAACCCATTTGATTAAAATAGAGTCACACAAAACTCATTTGATTAATATCAATCTCACAAAACTCACATGATTAAAATACAGTCACGCAAAACTCATTCAATTAAAATACTGTGACACAAAACTCATTTGATTGAACTACATTCACACAAAACTCATTTAATTAATATCAATCACACAAAACTCAATTGATTAAAATACAGTCTCACAAAACTCATTTGATTAATATCAATCACACAAAAGTCATTTGATTAAATTATACTCACATAAAACTCATTTGATTAATATCAATCACACAAAACTAATTTGAATGAAATACATTCAGACAAAACTCATTTGATTAATATCATTCACACAAAACTCATTTGATTAAAATACAGTTACACCAAACTCATTTTATTAATATCAATCACACAAAGATCATTTGATTGAACTACAGTCACACAAAACTCATTTGATTAATATCAATTACACAAAACTCATTTGATTAATATCAATCACACAAAACTCATTTGATTAATATCAATCACACAAAACTCATTTGATTAAAATACAGTCACACAAAACTCATTTGATTAATATGAATCAAACAAAACTCATTTGATTAAAATACAGTCACACATAACTCATTTGATTAATATCAATCACACAAAACTCATTTGATTAAAATAGTCACACAAAATTCATTTGATTAATATCAATCAAGCAGAACTCATTTGATTAATATCAATCAAGCAAAACTCATTTGATTAAAATACTGTCACACAAAACGCATTTGATTAAGATACTCTCATACGAAAGTCATTTGATTTATATCAATCACACAAAACTAGTTAGATTAAAATATAGTCGTACAAAAATCATTTCAGTAATATCACACAAAACTCATTTGATTAAAAAACAGTCACACAAAACACCTTTGATTAATATCAATCACACGAATATCATTTGATTAAAATACAGTCACACAAAACTCAATTGATTAATAACAATCCCACAAAACTCATTTTATTAAAATATAGTCACACAAGTCTCTTTTGAGTAATGTTAATCACACAAAACTTATTTGATTAAAATACAGTCATACAAAACTCATTTGATTGATATCAATCACACAAACCTCATTTTATTAAAATACAGTCACACAAATCTCATTTGAGTTTAATACTGTGACACAAAACTCATTTGTTTGAACTACAGTCACACAAAACTCATTTAATTAGTATCAATCACACAAAACCCATTTGATTAAAATAGAGTCACAGAAAACTCATTTGATTAATATCAATCACACAAAACTCATATGATTAAAATAGTTACGCAAAACTCATTCAATTAAAATACTGTGACACAAAACTCATTTGATTGAACTAGAGTCACACAAAACTAATTTAATTAATATCAATCACCCAAAACTCAATTGATTGAAATACAGTCTCACAAAACTCATTTGATTGATATCAATCACACAAAAGTCATTTGATAAATTATATTCACACAAAACTCATTTGATTAATATCAATGACACAAAACTAATTTGATTGAAATACATTCAGACAAAACTCATTTGATTAATATCATTCACACAAAACTCATTTGATTAAAATACAGTTACACCAAACTCATTTGATTAATATCAATCACACAAAGCTTATTTGATTAAGATACAGTTACATAAAACTCATCTTATTAATATCAATCACTCAACACTCATTTGATCAAAATACCGTCACACAAAACTCATTTGATTAATATCGATCACACAAAGCTCATTTGATTGAACTACAGTCACACAAAACTCATTTGATTAATATCAATGACACAAAACTAATTTGATTGAAATACATTCAGACAAAACTCATTTGATTAATATCAATCACTCAACACTCATTTGATCAAAATACCGTCACACCAAACTCATTTGATTAATATCAATCACACAAAGCTCATTTGATTGAACTACAGTCACACAAAACTCATTTGATTAATATCAATCACACAAAACTCATTTGATTAATATCAATCACACAAACCTCATTTGAATAAAATACAGTCACACAAAACTCATTTAATTAAAATACAGTCACACAAAACTCATTTGATTAATATCAATCACACAAAACTCATTTGTTTAAAATAAAGTCACACAAAACTCATTGGATTAATATCAATCACACAAACCTCATTTGATTGAACCACAGTTACAGAAAACTCTTTTGATTAATATCAATCAAGCAAAACTCATTTGATTAAAATACAATCACACAAAACTCATTTGGTTAATATCAATCACACAAAACCTTTTTGATTAAAATACAGTCACACAAACCTCATTTGTTTATTAACAATCACAGAAACCTCATTTGATTGAACTACAGTCACACAAAACTGATTTGATTAATGTCAATCACACAAAATTATTTGATTAAAATACAGTCACGCAAAATTCAATTGATTAATATCATTCACACTAAATTCATTTGACTAATATACAGTCATAGAAAACCCATTTTTTAAATATAAATCATAATACAGTCACCCAAATCTCATTTGATTAAAATACTGTCACACAAATGCATTTGATTTAAATACAGTTCCACAAGATTCATTTGATTAATAACAATCACACAAAACACATTTGATTAAAATTCTCTCATACAAAAGTCAATTGGTTAATATCAATCAAACAAAACTAATTTGATTAAAAAATATAGTCACACAAAAATCATTTCAGTAATATCACACAAAACTCATTTGATTAAAAAACAGTCACACAAAACGCCTTTCATTAATATCAGTCACACGAATATCTTTTGATTAAAATACAGTCACACAAAATTCAATTGATTAATAACAATCCCACAAAACTCATTAAAATATAGTCACACAAATCTCTTTTGAGTAATGTTAGTCACACAAAACTTATTTGATTAAAATACAGTCACACAAAGCTCATTTGTTTGATATGAATCACACAAAACTAATTTGATTAAATTATACTCACACAAAACTCATTTGATTAATATCAATCACACAAAACTCATTTGATTAAAATACAGTCACACAACACTCATTTGGTAATATAAATCATACAAAACTCATTTGATTAAAATATAGACACACAAATCTCATTTGAGCAATATCAATCACAAAAATCTTTTTTTGATGAAAATACAATCACACAAAGCTCATTTGATTAATATCAATCATACAAAACTCATTCGTTTAAAAGACAGTTACACAAAACTCATTTGATTAATATCAATCACACAAAGCTCATTTGATTGAACTACAGTCACACAAAACTCATTTGATTAATATCAATCACACAAAACTCATTTGATTAAAATACAGTCACACAAAACTCATTTAATTAAAATACAGTCACACAAAACTCATTTGATTAATATGAATCAAACAAAACTCATTTGATTAAAATACAGTCACACAAAACTCATTTGATTAATATCAATCACACAAAACTCATTTGATTAAAATAGTCACACGAAACTCATTTGATTAATATCAATCACACAAACCTCATTTGATTGAACTACAGTCACACAAAACTCTTTTGATTAATATCAATCAAGCAAAACTAATTTGATTAAAATACAATCGCACAAAAGTCATTTGATTAATATCAATAACAGAAAACTTTTTTGATTAAAATACAGTCATACAAAACTCATCTGTTTAATAGCAATCACACAAACCTCATTTGATTGAACTACAGTCACACGAAACTGATTTGATTAATATCAATCTCACAAAATTTATTTGATTAAAATACGGTCACGCAAAATTCAATTGATTAATATCAATCACACAAAACTCATTTGACTAAAATAGTCATACAAAACTCATTTGGTAAATTTAAATCATAAAACACTCATTTGATTAAAATACAGTCACACAAAACTCATTTGATTAATATCAGTCACATGAACCTCATTTGATTAAAATACAGTTACACAAATATCATTTCATTAAAATACTGTAACACAAAACTCGTATGATTGAAATACTGTCACACAAAACGCATTTGATTAAGATACTCTCATACGAAAGTCATTTGATTTATATCAATCACATAAAACTAGTTCGATTAAAATATAGTCGTACAAAAATCATTTCAGTAATATCACACAAAACTCATTTGATTAAAAAACAGTCACACAAAACACCTTTGATTAATATCAATCACACGAATATCATTTGATTAAAATACAGTCACACAAAACTCAATTGATTAATAACAATCCCACAAAACTCATTTTATTAAAATATAGTCACACAAGTCTCTTTTGAGTAATGTTAATCACACAAAACTTATTTGATTAAAATACAGTCATACAAAACTCATTTGATTGATATCAATCACACAAACCTCATTTTATTAAAATACAGTCACACAAATCTCATTTGAGTTTAATACTGTGACACAAAACTCATTTGTTTGAACTACAGTCACACAAAACTCATTTAATTAGTATCAATCACACAAAACCCATTTGATTAAAATAGAGTCACAGAAAACTCATTTGATTAATATCAATCACACAAAACTCATATGATTAAAATACAGTTACGCAAAACTCATTCAATTAAAATACTGTGACACAAAACTCATTTGATTGAACTAGAGTCACACAAAACTCATTTAATTAATATCAATCACCCAAAACTCAATTGATTGAAATACAGTCTCACAAAACTCATTTGATTGATATCAATCACACAAAAGTCATTTGATAAATTATATTCACACAAAACTCATTTGATTAATATCAATGACACAAAACTAATTTGATTGAAATACATTCAGACAAAACTCATTTGATTAATATCATTCACACAAAACTCATTTGATTAAAATACAGTTACACCAAACTCATTTGATTAATATCAATCACACAAAGCTTATTTGATTAAGATACAGTTACATAAAACTCATCTTATTAATATCAATCACTCAACACTCATTTGATCAAAATACCGTCACACAAAACTCATTTGATTAATATCGATCACACAAAGCTCATTTGATTGAACTACAGTCACACAAAACTCATTTGATTAATATCAATGACACAAAACTAATTTGATTGAAATACATTCAGACAAAACTCATTTGATTAATATCAATCACTCAACACTCATTTGATCAAAATACCGTCACACCAAACTCATTTGATTAATATCAATCACACAAAGCTCATTTGATTGAACTACAGTCACACAAAACTCATTTGATTAATATCAATCACACAAAACTCATTTGATTAATATCAATCACACAAACCTCATTTGATTAAAATAGTCACACAAAACTCATTTAATTAAAATACAGTCACACAAAACTCATTTGATTAATATCAATCACACAAAACTCATTTGATTAAAATAAAGTCACACAAAACTCATTTGATTAATATCAATCACACAAACCTCATTTGATTGAAGTACAGTCACACAAAGCTCATTTGATTAATATCAATCACACAAAACTAATTTGATTGAAATACATTCAGACAAAACTCATTTGATTAATATAATTCACACAAAACTCATTTGAATAAAATACAGTTACACCAAACTCATTTGATTAATATCAATAACACAAAGCTCATTTGATTGAACTACAGTCACAGAAAACTCAATTCATTAATATCAATCACACAAAACTCATTTGATTAAAATACAGTCACACAAAATCATTTGATTAAATACAGTCACACAAAACTCATTTGATTAATATCAATCACCCAAAACTCAATTGATTGAAATACAGTCTCACAAAACTCATTTGATTGATATCAATCACACAAAAGTCATTTGATAAATTATATTCACACAAAACTCATTTGATTAATATCAATGACACAAAACTAATTTGATTGAAATACATTCAGGCAAAACTCATTTGATTAATATCATTCACACAAAACTCATTTGATTAAAATACAGTGACACCAAACTCATTTGATTAATATCAATTACACAAAGCTTATTTGATTAAGATACAGTCACATAAAACTCATCTGATTAATATCAATCACTCAACACTAATTTGATCAAATTACCGTCACACAAAACTCAATTGATTAATATCAATCACACAAAGCTGATTAATTGAACTACAGTCACACAAACTCATTTGATTAATATCAATCACACAAAACTCATTTGATTAATATCAATCACACAAAACTCATTTGAGTAAAATACAGTCACACAAAACTCATTTAATTAAAATACAGTCACACAAAACTCATTTGATTAATATGAATCAAACAAAAATCGTTTGATTAAAATACAGTGACACAAAACTCATTTGATTTATATCAATCACACAAAACTCATTTGATTAAAATAAAGTCACACAAAACTCATTTGATTAATATCGATCAAACAAACCTCATTTGATTGAACTACAATCACACAAAACTCTTTTGATTAATATCAATCAAGCAAAACTCATTTGATTAAAATACAATCACACAAAACTCATTTGATTAATATCAAGCACACAAAACTTTTTTGATTAAAATACAGTCACACAAAACTCATTTGTTTAATAACAATCACAGAAACGTCATTTGATTGAACTATAGTCACACAAAACTGATTTTATTAATATAAATCACACAAAACTTATTTGATTAAAATACAGTCACGCAAAATTCAATTGATTAATATCAATCACACAAAACTCATTTGACTAAAATACAGTCATACAAAACTTATTTTTTAAATATAAATCATAAAAAACTCATTTGATTAAAATACAGTCACACAAAACTCATTTGAGCAATATTAATCGAAAATATCTTTATTGATTGAAATACAGTCACACAAAGCTCACTTGATTAATATCAATCATACAAAACTCATACGATTAAAAGACAGTTACACAAAACTCATTTGATTAATATCAATCACACAAACCGCATTTGATTTAAATACAGTCACACAAAACTCATTTGAGTTTAATACTGTGACACAAAAAACATTTATTTGAACTACAGTCACACAAAACTCATTTAATTAATATCAATCACACTAAACCCATTTGATTAAAATAGAGTCACACAAAACTCGTTTGATTAATATCAATCACACAAACCTCATTTGATTTAAATACAGTAACACAAAACTCATTTGAGTTTAATACTGTGACACAAAACTCATTTGATTGAACTACAGTCACACAACTCATTTAATTAATTTCAATCACCAAAACTCAATTGATTAAAATACAGTCTCACAAAACTCATTTGATTAATATCAATCACACAAAAGTCATTTCATTAAATTATACTCACACACAACTCATTTGATTAATATCAATCACACAAAACTAATTTGATTAAAATATAGTCACACAAAAATCATTTCAGTAATATCACACAAAACTTATTGGATTAAAAAACAGTCACACAAAACACCTTTGATTAATATCAATCACACGAATCTCATCTGATTAAAATACAGTCACACAAAACTCAATGGGTTAATAACAATCCCACAAAACTCATTTTATTAAAATATAGTCACACAAATCTCTTTTGAGTAATGTTAATCACACAAAACTTATTTGATTAAAATACAGTCACACAAAACTCATTTGATTAATATCAATCACACAAAACTAATTTGATTGAATTATACTCACACAAAAGTCATTTGATTAATATCAATCACACAAAACTCATTTGATTAAAATAGAGTCACACAACACTCATTTGGTTAATATAAATCATAAAAAACTCAATTGATTATTTACAGACACACAAAACTCATTCCAGCAATATAAATCACAAAAATCTTTTTTGATTAAAATACAGTCACACAAAGCTCATTTGATTAATATCAATCATACAAAACTCATTCGATTAAAAGACAGTTACAGAAAACTCATTTGATTAATATCAATCACACAAACCTCTTTTGATTAAAATACAGTCACACAAAACTCATTTGAGTTTAATACTGTGACAGAAAACTCATTTGTTTGAACTACAGTCACACAAAACTCATTTAATTAATATCAATCACACAAAACCCATTTTATTAAAATAGGGTCACACAAAACTCATTTGATTAATATCAATCACACAAAACTCATATGATTAAAATAGAGTCACGCAAAACTCATTCATTTAAAATACTGTGACACAAAACTCATTTGATTGAACTACAGTCTTACAAAACTCATTTAATTAATATCAATCACCCAAAACTCAATTGATTAAAATACAGTCTCACAAAACTCATTTGATTAATATCAATCACACAAAAGTCATTTGATTAAATTATACTCACACAAAACTCATTTGATTAGTATCAATCACACAAAACTAATTTGATTGAAATACATTCAGACAAAACTCATTTGATTAATATCATTCACACAAAACTCATTTGTTTAAAATACAGTTACACCAAACTCATTTGATTAATATCAATCACACAAAGTTTATTTGATTAAGATAGTCAAATAAAACTCATCTGATTGATATGAATCACTCAACACCCATTAAACAAAATACCGTCACACAAAACTCATTTGATTAATATCAATCACACAAAGCTCATTTGATTGAACTACAGTCACACAAAACTCATTTGATTAATATCAATCACACAAAACTCATTTGATTAAAATCATTCACACAAACCTCATTTCATTAAAATACAGTCACACAAAACTCATTTGATTAAAATACAGTCACAGAACACTCATTTGGTTAATATAAATCATCCAATACTCATTTGATTAAAATACAGACACACAAAACTCATTTGAGCAATATCAATCACAAAAATCTTTTTTGATTAAAATACAGTCACACAAAGCTCATTTGATTAATATCAATCATACAAAACTTATTCGATTAAAAGACAGTTACACAAAACTCATTTGATTAATATCAATCACACAAACCTCAATTTATTAAAATACAGTCACACAAATCTCATTTGAGTTTAATACTGTGACACAAAACTCATTTGTTTGAACTACAGTCACACAAAACTCATTTAATTAATATCAATCACACAAAACCCATTTGATTAAAATAGAGTCACAGAAAACTCATTTGATTAATATCAATCAAACAAAACTCATATGAGTAAAATACAGTTACGCAAAACTCATTCAATTAACTCATTCAATTAACTGTGACACAAAACTCATTTGATTGAACTAGAGTCACACAAAACTCATTTAATTAATATCAATCACCCAAAACTCAATTGATTAAAATACAGTCTCACAAAACTCATTTCATTAATATCAATCACACAAAAGTCATTTGATAAATTATACTCACACAAAACTCATTTGATTAATATCAATGACACAAAACTAATTTGATTGAAATACATTCAGATAAAACTCATTTGATTAATATCATTCACACAAAACTCATTTGATTAAAATACAGTTACACCAAACTCATTTGATTAATATCAATCACACAAAGCTTATTTGATTAAGATACAGTCACATAAAACTCATCTGATTAATATCAATCACTCAACACTCATTTGATCAAAATACCGTCACACAAAACTCATTTGATTTATATCAATCACACAAAGCTCATTTGATTGAACTACAGTCACACAAAACTCATTTGATTAATATCAATCACACAAAACTCATTTGATTAAAATCAATCACACAAACCTCATTTGATTAATATACAGTCACACAAAACTCATTTGATTGAAATACAGTCACACAAAACTCATTTGATTAATATCAATCACACAAAACTCATTTGATTAAAATAAAGTCACACAAAACTCATTTGATTAATATCAATCACACAAACCTCATTTGATTGAACTACAGTCACACAAAACTCTTTTGATTAATATCAATCAAGCAAAACTCATTTGATTAAAATACAGTCACACAAAACTCATTTGATTAATATCAATCACACAAAACTCATTTGATTAAAATACAGTCACACAAAACTCATTTGATTTAATACTGACACAAAACTCATTTGTTTGAACTACAGTCATACAAAACTCATTTAAATAATATCAATCACAAAAAACCCATTTGATTAAAATAGAGTCACACAAAACTCATTTGATTAATATCAATCACACAAAACTCATATGATTAAAATATAGTCACGCAAAACTCATTCAATTAAAATACTGTGACACAAAACTCATTTGATTGAACTACAGTCACACAAAACTCATTTGATTAATATCAATCACACAAAACTCAATTGATTAAAATACAGTCACACAAAACTCATTTGATTAATATCAATCACACAAAACTCATTTGATTAAAATACAGTCATACAAAACTCATTTGATTAATATCATTCACACAAAACTCATTTGATTAAAATACAGTTACACAAAACTCATTTGATTAATATCAATCACAAAAATCTTTTTTGATTAAAGTACAGTCACACAAAGCTCATTTGATTAATATCAATCAAACAAAACTCATTTGATTAAAAGACAGTTACAGAAAACTCATTTGATTAATATCAGTCACATAAACCTCATTTGATTAAAATACAGTCACACAAATCTCATTTGATTAAAATACTGTAACACAAAACTCATATGATTGAAATACTGTCACACAAAACGCATTTGATATAAATACAGTTCCACAAGATTCATTTGATTAATAACAATCACACAAAACCCATTTGATTAAAATACTCTCATACAAAAGTCATTTGATTAATATCAATCACACAAAACTAATTTGATTAAAATATAGTCACACAAAAATCATTTCAGTAATATCACACAAAACTCATTTGATTAAAAAAGTCACACAAAACACCTTTAATTAATATCAATCACACGAATCTCTTTTTGATTAAAATACTGTCACACAAAACTCAATTGATTAATAACAATCCCACAAAAATCATTTTATTAAAATATAGTCACACAAATCTCTTTTCATTAATGTTAATCACACAAACTTATTTGATTAAAGTACAGTCACACAAAACTCATTTGATTGATATCAATCACACAAAACTAATTTGATTATATTATACTCACAAAACTCATTTGATTAATATCAATCACACAAAACTCATATGATTAAAATACAGTCACGCAAAACTCATTCAATTAAAACACTGTGACACAAAACTCATTTGATTGAACTACAGTCCCACAAAACTCATTTAATTAATATCAATCACCCAAAACTCAATTGATTAAAATACAGTCTCACAAAATTCATTTGATTAATATCAATCACACAAAAGTCATTTGATTAAATTATACTCACACAAAACTCATTTGATTAGTATCAATCACACAAAACTAATTTGATTGAAATACATTCAGACAAAACTCATTTGAGTAATATCATTTACACAAAACTTATTTGATTAAAATACAGTTACACCAAACTCATTTGATTAATATCAATCACACAAAGCTTATTTGATTAAGATACAGTCAAATAAAACTCATCTGATTGATATGAATCACTCAACACTTATTAAACAAAATACCGTCACACAAAACTCATTTGATTAATATCAATCACACAAAGCTCATTTGATTGAACTACAGTCACACAAAACTCATTTGATTAATATCAATCACACAAAACTCATTTGATTAAAATCAATCACACAAACCTCATTTCATTAAAATACAGTCACACAAAACTCATTTAATTAAAATACAGTCACACAAAACTCATTTGATTAATATGAATCAAACAAAACTCATTTGATTAAAATACAGTCACACAAAACTCATTTGATTAATATCAATCACACAAAACTCATTTGATTAAAATAAAGTCACACAAAACTCATTTGATTAATATCAATCACAGAAACCTCATTTGATTGAACTACAGTCACACAAAACTCTTTTGATTAATGTCATTCAAGCAAAACTCATTTGATTAAATAATCACACAAAACTCATTTGAGTAATATCAATCACACAAAACCTTTTTGATTAAAATACAGTCACACAAAACTCATTTGTTTAATAACAATCACACAAACCTCATTTGATTGAACTACAGTCACACAAAACTGATTTGATTAATATCAATCACACAAAACTTATTTGATTAAAATACAGTCACGCAAAATTCAATTGATTAATATCAATCACACAAAACTCATTTGACTAAAATACAGTCATACAAAACTCATTTGGTAAATATAAATAATAAAAAACTCATTTGATTAAAATACAGTCACACAAAACTCATTTGAGCAATATCAATCACAAAAATCTTTTTTGATTAAAGTACAGTCACACAAAGCTCATTTGATTAATATCAATCAAACAAAACTCATTTGATTAAAAGACAGTTACAGAAAACTCATTTGATTAATATCAGTCACATAAACCTCATTTGATTAAAATACAGTCACACAAATCTCATTTGATTAAAATACTGTAACACAAAACTCATATGATTAAAATACTGTCACACAAAACGCATTTGATTTAAATACAGTTCCACAAGATTCATTTGATTAATAACAATCACACAAAACCCATTTGATTAAAATACTCTCATACAAAAGTCATTTGATTAATATCAATCACACAAAACTAATTTGATTAAAATATAGTCACACAAAAATCATTTCAGTAATATCACACAAAACTCATTTGATTAAAAAACAGTCACACAAAACACCTTTGATTAATATCAATCACACGAATCTCATTTGATTAAAATACAGTCACACAAAACTCAATTGATTAATAACAATCCCACAAAACTCATTTTATTAAAATATAGTCACACAAATCTCTTTTGAGTAATGTTAATCACACAAAACTTATTTGATTAAAATACAGTCACACAAAACTCATTTGATTGATATCAATCACACAAAACTAATTTGATTAAATTATACTCACAAAACTCATTTGATTAATATCAATCACACAAAACTTATTTGATTAAAATACAGTCACACAACACTCATTTGGTTAATATAAATCATACAAAACTCATTTGATTAAAATACAGACACACAAAACTCATTTGAGCAATATCAATCACAAAAATCTTTTTTGATTAAAATACAGTCACACAAAGCTCATTTGATTAATATCAATCATACAAAACTCATTCGATTAAAAGACAGTTACACAAAACTCATTTGATTAATATCAATCACACAAACCTCATTTGATTAAAATACAGTCACACAAAACTCATTTGAGTTTAATACTGTGACACAAAACTCATTTGTTTGAACTACAGTCACACAAAACTCATTTAATTAATATCAATCACACAAAACCCATTTGATTAAAATAGAGTCACACAAAACTCATTTGATTAATATCAATCACACAAAACTCATATGATTAAAATACAGTCACGCAAAACTCATTCAATTAAAATACTGTGACACAAAACTCATTTGATTGAACTACAGTCACACAAAACTCATTTAATTAATATCAATCACCCAAAACTCAATTGATTAAAATACAGTCTCACAAAACTCATTTGATTAATATCAATCACACAAAAGTCATTTGATTAAATTATACTCACACAAAAGTCATTTGATTAATATCAATCACACAAAACTAATTTGATTGAAATACATTCAGACAGAACTCTTTTGATTAATATAATTCACACAAAACTCATTTGACTAAAATACAGTTATACCAAACTCATTTGATTAATATCAGTCACACAAAGCTTATTTGATTAAGATACAGTCACATAAAACTCATCTGATTAATATCAATCACTCAACACTCATTTGATCAAAATACCGTCTCACAAAACTCATTTGATTAATATCAATCACACAAAGCTCATTTGATTGAACTACAGTCACACAAAATTCATTTGATTAATATCAGTAACACAAAACTCATTTGATTATTATCAATCACACAAAATTCATTTTATTAATATCAATCACACAAAACTCATTTGATTAAAATATAGTCACACAAAACTCATTTAATTAAAATACAGTCACACAAAACTCATTTGATTAATATGAACCAAACAAAACTCTTTTGATTAAAATACAGTCACACAAAAGCTCATTTGATTAATATCAATCACATAAACCTCCTTTGATTGAACTACAGTCACACAAAACTATTTTGATTAATATCAATCAAGCAAAACTCATTTGATTAAAATACATTTACACAAAACTCATTTGATTAATATCAATCACACAAAACTTTTTTGATTAAAATAGAGTCACAGAAAACTCATTTGTTTTATAACAATCACACAAACCTCATTTGATTGAACTACAGTCACACAAAACTGATTTGATTAATATCAATCACAGAAAACTTTTTTGATTAAAATACAGTCACGCAAAATTCAATTGATTAATATCAATCACACTAAACTCATTTGACTAAAATACAGTCATACAAACTCTTTTTTTAAATATAAATCATAAAAAACTGATTTGATTAAAATACAGTCACACAAAACTCATTTGAGCAATATCAATCACAAAAGTCTTTTTTGATTAAAGTACAGTCACACAAAGCTCATTTGATTAATATCAATCAAACAAAACTCAATTGATTAAAAGACAGTTACCGAAAACTCATTTGATTAATATCAGACACATAAACCTCATTTGATTAAAATACAGTCACACAAATCTCATTTGATTAAAATACTGTAACAGAAAACTCATATGATTAAAATACTGTCACACAAAACGCATTTGATTTAAATACAGTTCCACAAGATTCATTTGATTAATAACAATCACACAAAACCCATTTGATTAAGTTACTCTCATACAAAAGTCATTTGATTAATATCAATCAGACAAAACTAATTTGATTAAAATATAGTCAAACAAATATCATTTCAGTAATATCACACAAAACTCATTTGATTAAAAAACAGTCACACAAAACACCTTTGATTAATATCAATCACACGAATCTCATTTGATTAAAATAGTCACACAAAACTGAATTGATTAATAACAATCCCAAAAAACTCATTTTATTAAAATATAGTCACACAAATCTCTTTTGATTAATGTTAATCACACAAAACTTATTTGATTAAAATACAGTCACACAAAACTCATTTGATTGATATCAATCACACAAAACTAATTTGATTAAATTATACTCACACAAAACTCATTTGATTAATATCAATCACACAAAACTCATTTGATTAAAATACAGTCACACAACACTCATTTGGTTAATATAAATCATACAAAACTCATTTGATTAAAATACAGACACAGAAAACTCATTTGAGCAATATCAATCACAAAAATCTTTTTTGATTAAAATACAGTCACACGAAGCTCATTTGATTAATATCAATCATACAAAACTCATTCGATTAAAGGACAGTTACACAAAACTCATTTGATTAATATCACACAAACCTCATTTGATTAAAATACAGTCACACAAAACTCATTTGAGTTTAATACTGTGACACAAAACTCATTTGTTTGAACTACAGTGACACAAAACTCATTTAATTAATATCAATCACACAAAACCCATTTGATTGAAATAGAGTCACACAAAACTCATTTGATTAATATCAATCACACAAACCTCATTTGATTAAAATAGTCACACAAAACTCATTTGAGTTTAATACTGTGACACAAAACTCATTTGTTTGAACTACAGTCACACAAAACTCATTTAATTAATATCAATCATACAAAACCCATTTGATTAAAATATAGTCACACAAAACTCATTTGATTAATATCAATCACACAAAACTCATATGATTAAAATACAGTCACGCAAAACTCATTCAATTAGAATACTGTGACAGAAAACTCATTTGATTGAACTACAGTCACACAAAACTGATTTAATTAATATCAATAATACAAAACTTATTTGATTAAAATACAGTCACGCAAAATTCAATTGATTAATATCAATCACACAAAACTCATTTGACTAAAATACAGTCATACAAAAGTCATTTTTTAAAATATAGATCATAGAAAATTCATTTGATTAAAATACAGTCACACAAAACTCATTTGAGCAATATCAATCACAAAAATCTTTTTTCATTAAAGTATAGTCACACAAAGCTCATTTGATTAATATCAATCAAACAAAACTCATTTGATTAAAAGACAGTTACAGAAAACTCATTTGATTAATATCAGTCACATAAACCTTATTTGAATAAAATACAGTCGCACAAATCTCATTTGATTAAAATACTGTAACACAAAACTCATATGATTAAAATACTGTCACAGAAAACGCATTTGATTGAAATACAGTTCCACAAGATTCATTTGATTAATAGCAATCACACAAAACCCATTTGATTAAAATACTCTTATACAAAAATCATTTGATTAATATCAATCACACAAAACTAATTTGATTAAAGTATAGTCACAGAAAAATCATTTCAGTAATATCACACAAAGCTTATTTCATTAAAAAATAGTCACACAAAACACCTTTGATTAATATCAATCACCCGAATCTCTTTTGATTAAAATACAGTCACACAAAACTCAATTGATTAATAACAATCCCACAAAACTCATTTTATTAAAATATAGTCACACAAATCTCTTTTGTGTAATGTCAATCATACAAAACTTATTTCATTTTAATACAGTCACACAAAACTCATTTGATTGATATCAATCACACAAAACTAATTTGATCAAATTATACTCACAAAACTCATTTGATTAATATCATTGACACAAAACTCATTTTATTAAAATACAGTCACACAAAACTCATTTGGTTAATATAAATCATACAAAACTCATTTGATTAAAATACAGACACACAAAACTCATTTGAGCAACATCAATCACAAAAATCCTCTTTGGTTAAAATACAGTCACACAAAGCTCATTTGATTAATATCAATCATACAAAACTCATTCGATTAAAAGACAGCTACACAAAACTCATTTGATTAATATCAATCACACAAACCTCATTTGATTAAAATACAGTCACACAAAACTCATTTGAGTTTAATACTGTGACACAAAACTCATTTGTTTGAACTACAGTCACACAAAACTCATTTGATTAATATCAATCACACAAAACCCATTTGATTAAAATAGAGTCACACAAAACTCGTTTGATTAATATCAATCACACAAATCTCATATGATTAAAATACAGTCACGCAAAACTCATTCAATCTGTGACACAAAACTCATTTGATTGAACTACAGTCACACAAAACTCATTTAATTAATATCAATCATCCAAAACTCAATTGATTAAAATACAGTCTCACAAAACTCTTTTGATTAATATCAATCACACAAAAGTCATTTGAGTAAATTATACTCACACAAAACTCATTTGATTAATATCAATCACACAAAACTAATTTGATTGAAATACATTTAGACGGAACTCATTTGATTAATATAATTCACACAAAACTTATTTGATTAAAATACAGTTATACCAAACTCATTTGATTACTATAAGTCTCACAAAGCTTATTTGATTAGGATACAGTCACATAAAACTCATTTGATTAAATACAATTACAAATTAAAATAAGTTATACCAAAATCATTTGATTACTATAAGTCTCACAAAGCTTATTTGATTAGGATACAGTCACATAAAACTCATTTGATTAAAATACAATCACACAAAACTCATTTGATTAATATCAATCACACAAAGCTCATTTGATTGAACTACAGTCACACAAAACTCATTTGATTAAAATACAATCACACAAAACTCATTTGATTAAAATACAATCACACAACACTTTTTTGATTAAAATACAGTCACACAAAACTCATTTCTTAAATAACAATCACACAAACCTCATTTGATTGAACAACAGTCACACAAAACTGATTTGATTAATATCAATCACATAACTTATTTGATTAAAAGACAGTCACGCAAAATTCGATTGATTAATATCAATCACACAAAACTCATTTGACTAAAATACAGTCATACAAAACTCATTTTTTAAATATAAATTATAAAAAACTCATTTGATTAAAATCCAGTCACACAAAACTCATTTAAGCAATATCAATCACAAAAATCTTTTTTGATTAAAATACAGTCACACAAAGCTCATTTGATTAATATCAAACATACAAACCTCATTTGATTAAAATAGTCACACAAAACTCATTTGAGTTTAATACTGTGACACAAAACTCATTTATTTGAATTACAGTCACATAAGACTCATTTAATTAATATCAATCACAAAAACCTATTTGATTAAAATAGAGTCACACAAAACTCATTTGATTAATATCAATCACACAAACCTCATTTGATTAAAATACAGTTACACAAAATAAATTAAAATAAGTCAAATTAAAATATAATAAAATTAATTAGAATTAAAATTAAAATAAAATAAAATAATATTAAATTAAATAAATTAAAATAGTCACACAAAAATATCAATCACACAAAGCTCATTTGATTAAAATACAGTCACACAAAACTGATTTGCGTTTAATACTGTGACACAAAACTCATTTGTTTGAACTACAGTCACACAAAACTCATTTAATTAATATCAATCACACAAACCTCATTTGATTAAAATACAGTCACACAAAACTTATTTGCGTTTAATACTGTGACACAAAACTCATTTGTTTGAACTACAGTCACACAAAACTCATTAATTAATATCAATCACACGAAACCCATTTGATTAAAATAGTCACACAAAACTCATTTGATTAATATCAATCATACAAAACTCATATGATTAAAATACAGTCACGCAAAACTCATTCAATTAAAATACTGTGACACAAAATTCATTTGATTGAACTACAGTCACACAAAACTCATTTAATTAATTTGAATCACCCAAAACTCAATTGATTAAAATACAGTCTCACAAAACTCATTTGATTAATATCAATCACACAAAAGTCATTTGATTAAATTATACTCACACAAAACTCATTTGATTAATATCAATCACACAAAAGTCATTTGATTAAATTATACTCACACAAAACTAATTTGATTAATATCAATCACACAAAACTAATTTGATTGAAATACATTCAGACATAACTCATTTGATTAATATCATTCACACAAAAATCATTTGATTAAAATACAGTTAAACCAAACTCATTTGATTAATATCGATCACACAAAGCATATTTGATTAAGATACAGTCACATAAAACTGATCTGATTAATATCAATCACTCAACACTCATTTGATCAAAATACCGTCACACAAAACTCATTTGATTAATATCAATCACATAAAGTTCATTTGATTGAACTACAATCACACAAAACTCATTTGATTAATATCAATCACACAAAACTCATTTGATTAAAATACAGTCACACAAAACTCATTTAAGTATAATACAGTCACACAAAACTCATTTGATTGATATGAATCAAACAAAACTCATTTGATTAACATACAGTCACACAAAACTCATTTGATTAATATCAATCACACAAAACTCATTAGATTAAGATAAATTCACACAAAACTCATTTGATTGATATAAATCACACAAACCTCAGTTGATTAAACTACAGTCACACAAAATGAATTGATTAATATCAATCAATCAAAACTCATTTGATTGAAATACAAACACACAAAACTCATTTCATTAATATGAATCACACAAAACTTTTTTGATTAAAATACAGTCAGACAAAGCTCATTTGTTTAATAACAATCACACAAACCTCATTTGATTGAACTACAGTCACACAAAACTGGTTTGATTAATATCAATCACACAAAACTTATTTGATTAAAATATTGTGACGCAAAATTCAATTTATTAATATCAAACACACAAAACTCATTTGACTAAAATACATTCATACAAAACTCAGTTTGTAAATATAAATCATAAAAAACTCATTTGATTAAAATACAGTCACACAAAAGTCATTTGAGCAATATCAATCACAAAAATCTTTCTTGATTAAAGTACAGTCACACAAAGCTCATTTGATTAATATCAATCAAACAAAACTCATTTGATTAAAAGACAGTTACAGAAAACTCATTTGATTAATATCAGTTACATAAACCTCATTTGATTAAAATACAGTCACACAAACCTCATTTGATTAAAATACTGTAACACAAAACTCATATGATTAAAATACTGTCACACGAAACGCATTTGATTTAAATACAGTTCCACAAGATTCATTTGATTAATAACAATCACACAAAACCCCTTTGATTAAAATACTCTCATACAAAAGTCATTTGATTAATATCAATCACACAAAACTAGTTTGATTAAAATATAGTCACACGAAAATCTTTTCAGTAATATCACACAAAACTCATTTGATTAAAAAAACAGTCACACAAAACACCTTTGTTTAATATCAATCACAAGAATCTCATTTGATTAAAATACAGTCACACAAAACTCAATTGATTAATAACAATCCCACAAAGCTCATTTTATCAAAATATAGTCACAAATCTCTTTTGAGTAATGTTAATCACACAAAACTTATTTGATTAAAATACAATCACACAAAACTCATTTGATTGGTATCATTCACACAAAACTCATTTGATTAAAATACAGTTACACCAAACTCATTTGATTAATATCAATCACACAAAACTCATATGATTAATATCAATCACACAAAACTCATTTGATTAAAATACAGTCACACAATATTCATTTGATTAAAATACAGTCACACAAAACTCTTTTGATTAATATGAATCAAACAAAACTCATTTGATTAAAATACAGTCACACAAAACTCATTTGATTAATATCAATCACACAAAACTCATTTGATTAAAATAAAGTCACACAAAACTTATTTGATTAATATCAATCACACAAACCTCATTTGATTGAACTACAGTCACACAAAACTCTTTTGATTAATATCAATCAAGCAAAATTCATTTGATTAAAGTACAATCGCACAAAAGTCATTTGATTAATATCAATCATTCAAAACTTTTTTGATTTAAATACAGTCACACAAAACTCATTTGTTTAATAACAATCACACAAACCTCATTTGATTGAAGTACAGTCACACAAAACTGATTTGATTAATATCAATCACACAAAACTTATTTGATTAAAATCCGGTCACGCAAAATTCAGTTGATTAATATCAATCACACAAAACTCATTTGACTAAAATACAGTCATACAAAACTTATTTGGTAAATATAAACCATAAAAAACTCATTTGATCAAAATACAGTCACACAAAACTCATTTGAGCAATATCAATCACAAAAATCTTTTTTGATTAAAATACATTCACACAAAGCTTATATGATTAATATCAATCATACAAAACTCATTCGATTAAAAGACAGTTACACAAGTCATTTGATTAATATCAATCACACAAACCTCATTTGATTAAAATACAGTCACACAAAACTCATTTGAGTTTAATACTGTGACACAAAACTCATTTGTTTGAACTACAGTCACACAAAACTCATCTAATTAATATCAATCACACAAGATCCATTTGATTAAAATAGAGTCACACAAAACTCATTTGATTAATATCAATCACACAAAACTCATATGATTAAAATACAGTCACGGAAAACTCATTCAATTAAAATACTGTGACACAAAACTCATTTGATTGAACTACAGTCACACAAAACTCATGTAATTAATATCAATCACCCAAAACTCAATTGATTTGAATACAGTCTCACAAAACTCATTTGATTAATATCAATCACACAAAAGTTATTTGATTAAATGATACTCACATAAAACTCATTTGATTAATATCAATCACACAAAACTAATTTGATTGAAATACATTCAGGCAAAACTCATTTGATTGATATCAGTCACACAAAACTCATTTGATTAAAATACAGTTACACCAAATTCATTTCATTAATATCAATCACAGAAAGCTTATATGATTAAGATTGTCACAGAAACCAATCTGATTAATATCAATCACTCAACACTCATTTGATCAAAATACCGTCACACAAAAGTCATTTGATTAATATCAATCACACAAAGCTCATTTGATTGAACTACAGTTACAGAAAACTCATTTGATTAATATCAATCACACAAAACTCATTTGATTAATATCAATCACACAAAACTCATTTGATTAAAATACAGTCACACTATATTCATTTGATTAAAATACAGTCACACAAAACTCTTTTGATTAATATGAATCAAACAAAACTCATTTGATTAAAATACAGTCACACAAAACTCATTTGATTAATATCAATCACACAAAACTCATTAGATTAAGATAAATTCACACAAAACTCATTTGATTGATATAAATCACACAAACCTCAGTTGATTAAACTACAGTCACACAAAACTGATTTGATTAATATCAAACAATCAAAACTCATTTGATTGAAATACAAACACACAAAACTCATTTCATTAATATGAATCACACAAAACTTTTTTGATTAAAATACAGTCACACAAAGCTCATTTGTTTAATAACAATCACACAAACCTCATTTGATTGAACTACAGTCACACAAAACTGGTGTGATTAATATCAATCACACAAAACTTATTTGATTAAATCATAGTGACGCAAAATTCAATTTAGTAAGATCAATCACACAAAACTCATTTGACCAAAATACAGTCATACAAAACTCAGTTTGTAAATATAAATCATAAAAAACTCATTTGATTAAAATACAGTCACACAAAAGTCATTTGAGCAATATCAATCACAAAAATCTTTCTTGATTAAAGTACAGTCACACAAAGCTCATTTGATTAATATCAATCAAACAAAACTCATTTGATTAAAAGACAGTTACAGAAAACTCATTTGATTAATATCAGTTACATAAACCTCATTTGATTAAAATACAGTCACACAAACCTAATTTGATTAAAATACTGTAACACAAAACTCATATGATTAAAATACTGTCACACGAAACGCATTTGATTTAAATACAGTTCCACAAGATTCATTTGATTAATAACAATCACACAAAACCCCTTTGATTAAAATATTCTCATACAAAAGTCATTTGATTAATATCAATCAAACAAAACTAGTTTGATTAAAATATAGTCAAACAAAAATCTTTTCAGTAATATCACACAAAACTCATTTGATTAAAAAAACAGTCACACAAAACACCTTTGTTTAATATCAATCACAAGAATCTCATTTGATTAAAATACAGTCACACAAAACTCAATTGATTAATAACAATCCCACAAAACTCATTTTATCAAAATATAGTCACACAAATCTCTTTTGAGTAATGTTAATCACACAAAACTTATTTGATTAAAATACAGTTACACAAATCTCATTTGATTGATATCAGTCACACAAAACTAATTTGATTGAAATACATTCAGGCTAAACTCATTTGATTCGTATCATTCACACAAAACTCATTTGATTAAAATACAGTTACACCAAACTCATTTGATTAATATCAATCACACAAAGCTTATTTGATTAAGATAGTCACATAAAACTAATCTGATTAATATAAATCACTCAACACTCATTTGATGAAAATACCGTCACACAAAACTCCTTTGATTAATATCAATCACACAAAGCTCATTTGATTGAACTACAGTCACACAAAACTCATTTGATTAATATCAATCACACAAAACTCATTTGATTAAAATACAGACACAAAACTCATTTGAGCAATATCAATCACAAAAATCTTTTTTGATTAAAATACAGTCACACAAAGCTTATTTGATTAATATCAATCATACAAAACTCATTCGATTAAAAGACAGTTACACAAGTCTTTTGATTAATTTCAATCACACAAACCTCATTTGATTAAAATATAGTCACACAAAACTCATTTGAGTTTAATACTGTGACACAAAACTCATTTGTTTGAACAACAGTCACACAAAACTCATCTAATTAATATCAATCACACAAGATCCATTTGATTAAAATAGAGTCACACAAAACTCATTTGATTAATATCAATCACAGAAAACTCATATGATTAAAATACAGTCACGGAAAACTCATTCAATTAAAATACTGTGACACAAAACTCATTTGATTGAACTACAGTCACACAAAACTCATGTAATTAATATCAATCACCGAAAACTCAATTGATTTGAATACAGTCTCACAAAACTCATTTGATTAATATCAATCACACAAAAGTTATTTGATTAAACGATACTCACATAAAACTCATTCGATTAATATCAATCACACAAAACTAATTTGATTGAAATACATTCAGGCAAAACTCATTTGATTGATATCAGTCACACAAAACTCATTTGATTAAAATACAGTTACACCAAACTCATTTCATTAATATCAATCACAGAAAGCTTATTTGATTAAGATAGTCACAGAAACTAATCTGATTAATATCAATCACTCAACACTCATTTGATCAAAATACCGTCACACAAAAGTCATTTGATTAATATCAATCACACAAAGCTCATTTGATTGAACTACAGTTACAGAAAACTCATTTGATTAATATCAATCACACAAAACTCATTTGATTAATATCAATCACACAAAACTCATTTGATTAAAATACAGTCACACAATATTCATTTGATTAAAATACAGTCACACAAAACTCTTTTGATTAATATGAATCAAACAAAACTCATTTGATTAAAATACAGTCACACAAAACTCATTTGATTAATATCAATCACACAAAACTCATTTGATTAAAATAAAGTCACACAAAAGTTATTTGATTAATATCAATCACACAAACCTCATTTGATTGAACTACAGTCACACAAAACTCTTTTGATTAATATCAATCAAGCAAAATTCATTTGATTAAAGTACAATCGCACAAAAGTCATTTGATTAATATCAATCATTCAAAACTTTTTTGATTTAAATACAGTCTCACAAAACTCATTTGTTTAATAACCATCACACAAACCTCATTTGATTGAAGTACAGTCACACAAAACTGATTTGATTAATATCAATCACACAAAACTTATTTGATTAAAATCCGGTCACGCAAAATTCAGATGATTAATATCAATCACACAAAACTCATTTGACTAAAATACAGTCATACAAAACTTATTTGGTAAATATAAACCATAAAAAACTCATTTGATTAAAATACAGTGACACAAAACTCATTTGAGCAATATCAATCACAAAAATCTTTTTTGATTAAAATACAGTCACACAAAGATCATTTGATTAATATCAATCATACAAAATTCATTTGATTAATATCAATCACACAAACCTCATTTGATTAAAATACAGTCACACAAAACTCATTTGAGTTTAATACTGTGACACAAAACTCATTTGTTTGAACTACAGTCACACAAAACTCATCTAATTAATATCAATCACACAAGATCCATTTGATTAAAATAGAGTCACACAAAACTCATTTGATCAATATCAATCACACAAAACTCATATGATTAAAATACAGTCACGCAAAACTCATTCAATTAAAATACTGGGACACAAAACTAATTTGATTGAACTACAATCACACAAAACTCATGTAATTAATATCAATCACCCAAAACTCAATTGATTTGAATACAGTCTCACAAAACTCATTTGATTAATATCAATCACACAAAACTAATTTGATTGAAATACATTCAGGCAAAACTCATTTGATTGATATCAGTCACACAAAACTCATTTGATTAAAATACAGTTACAACACTCATTTCATTAATATCAATCACAGAAAGCTTATTTGATTAAGATAGTCTAAGAAACTAATCTGATTAATATCAATCACTCAACACTCATTTGATCAAAATACCGTCACACAAAAGTCATTTGATTAATATCAATCACACAAAGCTCATTTGATTGAACTACAGTTACAGAAAACTCATTTGATTAATATCAATCACTCAAAACTCATTTGATTAATATCAATCACACAAAACTCATTTGATCAAATACAGTCACACAATATTCATTTGATTAAAATACAGTCACACAAAACTCTTTTGATGAATTTGAATCAAACAAAACTCATTTGATAAGAATACAGTCACACAAAACTCATTTGATTAATATCAATCACACAAAACTCATTTGATTGAACTACAGTCACACAAAACTCATGTAATTAATATCAATCACCCAAAACTCAATTGATTTGAATACAGTCTCACAAAACTCATTTGATTAATATCAATCACACAAGTTATTTGATTAAATGATACTCACATAAAACTCATTTGATTAATATCAATCACACAAAACTAATTTGATTGAAATACATTCAGGCAAAACTCATTTGATTGATATCAGTCACACAAAACTCATTTGATTAAAATACAGTTACACCAAACCCATTTCATTAATATCAATCACAGAAAGCTTATTTGATTAAGATAGTCACAGAAACTAATCTGATTAATATCAATCACTCAACACTCATTTGATCAAAATACCGTCACACAAAAGTCATTTGATTAATATCAATCACACAAAGCTCATTTGATTGAACTACAGTTACAGAAAACTCATTTGATTAATATCAATCACACAAAACTCATTTGATTAATATCAATCACACAAAACTCATTTGATTAAAATACAGTCACACAATATTCATTTGATTAAAATACAGTCACACAAAACTCTTTTGATTAATATGAATCAAACAAAACTCATTTGATTAAAATACAGTCACACAAAACACATTTGATTAATATCAATCACACAAAACTCATTTGATTAAAATAAAGTCACACAAAACTTATTTGATTAATATCAATCAAACAAACCTCATTTGATTGAATTACAGTCACACAAAACTCTTTTGATTAATATCAATCAAGCAAAATTCATTTGATTAAAGTACAATCGCACAAAAGTCATTTGATTAATATCAATCATTCAAAACTCTTTTGATTTAAATACAGTCTCACAAAACTCATTTGTTTAATAACAATCACACAAACCTCATTTGATTGAAGTACAGTCACACAAAACTGATTTGATTAATATCAATCACACAAAACTTATTTGATTAAAATCCGGTCACGCAAAATTCAGATGATTAATATCAATCACACAAAACTCATTTGACTAAAATACAGTCATACAAAACTTATTTGGTAAATATAAACCATAAAAAACTCATTTGATTAAAATACAGTCACACAAAACTCATTTGAGCAATATCAATCACAAAATCTTTTTTGATTAAAATACAGTCACACAAATCTTATTTGATTAATATCAATCATACAAAACTCATTCGATTAAAAGACAGTTACACAAGTCATTTGATTAATATCAATCACACAAACCTCATTTGATTAAAATACCGTCACACAAAACTCATTTGATTAATATCAATCACATAAAGTTCATTTGATTGAACTACAATCACACAAAACTCATTTGATTAATATCAATCACACAAAACTCATTTGATTAAAATACAGTCACACAAAACTCATTTAAGTATAATACAGTCACACAGAACTCATTTGATTGATATGAATCAAACAAAACTCATTTGATTAACATACAGTCACACAAAACTCATTTGATTAATATCAATCACACAAAACTCATTAGATTAAGATAAATTCACACAAAACTCATTTGATATTGATATAAATCACACAAACCTCAGTTGATTAAACTAGTCACACAAAATGATTTGATTAATATCAATCAATCAAAACTCATTTGATTGAAATACAAACACACAAAACTCATTTCATTAATATGAATCACACAAAACTTTTTTGATTATAATACAGTCACACAAAGCTCATTTGTTTAATAACAATCACACAAACCTCATTTGATTGAACTACAGTCACACAAAACTGGTTTGATTAATATCAATCACACAAAACTTATTTGATTAAAATATAGTGACGCAAAATTCAATTTATTAATATCAAACACACAAAACTCATTTGACTAAAATACATTCATACAAAACTCAGTTTGTAAATATAAATCATAAAAAACTCATTTGATTAAAATACAGTCACACAAAAGTCATTTGAGCAATATCAATCACAAAAATCTTTCTTGATTAAAGTACAGTCACACAAAGCTCATTTGATTAATATCAATCAAACAAAACTCATTTGATTAAAAGACAGTTACAGAAAACTCATTTGATTAATATCAGTTACATAAACCTCATTTGATTAAAATACAGTCACACAAACCTCATTTGATTAAAATACTGTAACACAAAACTCATATGATTAAAATACTGTCACACGAAACGCATTTGATTTAAATACAGTTCCACAAGATTCATTTGATTAATAACAATCACACAAAACCCATTTGATTAAAATACTCTCATACAAAAGTCATTTGATTAATATCAATCACACAAAACTAGTTTGATTAAAATATAGTCACACGAAAATCTTTTCAGTAATATCACACAAAACTCATTTGATTAAAAAAACAGTCACACAAAACACCTTTGTTTAATATCAATCACAAGAATCTCATTTGATTAAAATACAGTCACACAAAACTCAATTGATTAATAACAATCCCACAAAGCTCATTTTATCAAAATATAGTCACAAATCTCTTTTGAGTAATGTTAATCACACAAAACTTATTTGATTAAAATACAATCACACAAAACTCATTTGATTGGTATCATTCACACAAAACTCATTTGATTAAAATACAGTTACACCAAACTCATTTGATTAATATCAATCACACAAAACTCATATGATTAATATCAATCACACAAAACTCATTTGATTAAAATACAGTCACACAATATTCATTTGATTAAAATACAGTCACACAAAACTCATTTGTTTAATAACAATCACACAAACCTCATTTGATTGAACTACAATCACACAAAACTCATTTGATTAATATGAATCAAACAAAACTCATTTGATTAAAATACAGTCACACAAAACTCATTTGATTAATATCAATCACACAAAACTCATTTGATTAAAATAAAGTCACACAAAACTTATTTGATTAATATCAATCACACAAACCTCATTTGATTGAACTACAGTCACACAAAACTCTTTTGATTAATATCAATCAAGCAAAATTCATTTGATTAAAGTACAATCGCACAAAAGTCATTTGATTAATATCAATCATTCAAAACTTTTTTGATTTAAATACAGTCACACAAAACTCATTTGTTTAATAACAATCACACAAACCTCATTTGATTGAAGTACAGTCACACAAAACTGATTTGATTAATATCAATCACACAAAACTTATTTGATTAAAATCCGGTCACGCAAAATTCAGTTGATTAATATCAATCACACAAAACTCATTTGACTAAAATACAGTCATACAAAACTTATTTGGTAAATATAAACCATAAAAAACTCATTTGATCAAAATACAGTCACACAAAACTCATTTGAGCAATATCAATCACAAAAATCTTTTTTGATTAAAATACAGTCACACAAAGCTTATTTGATTAATATCAATCATACAAAACTCATTCGATTAAAAGACAGTTACACAAGTCATTTGATTAATATCAATCACACAAACCTCATTTGATTAAAATACAGTCACACAAAACTCATTTGAGTTTAATACTGTGACACAAAACTCATTTGTTTGAACTACAGTCACACAAAACTCATTTGATTAATATCAATCACACAAAACTCATATGATTAAAATACAGTCACGGAAAACTCATTCAATTAAAATACTGTGACACAAAACTCATTTGATTGAACTACAGTCACACAAAACTCATGTAATTAATATCAATCACCCAAAACTCAATTGATTTGAATACAGTCTCACAAAACTCATTTGATTAATATCAATCACACAAAAGTTATTTGATTAAATGATACTCACATAAAACTCATTTGATTAATATCAATCACACAAAACTAATTTGATTGAAATACATTCAGGCAAAACTCATTTGATTGATATCAGTCACACAAAACTCATTTGATTAAAATACAGTTACACCAAACTCATTTCTTTAATATCAATCACAGAAAGCTTATTTGATTAAGATAGTCACAGAAACCAATCTGATTAATATCAATCACTCAACACTCATTTGATCAAAATACCGTCACACAAAAGTCATTTGATTAATATCAATCACACAAAGGTCATTTGATTGAACTACAGTTACAGAAAACTCATTTGATTAATATCAATCACACAAAACTCATTTGATTAATATCAATCACACAAAACTCATTTGATTAAAATACAGTCACACAATATTCATTTGATTAAAATACAGTCACACAAAACTCTTTTGATTAATATGAATCAAACAAAACTCATTTGATTAAAATACAGTCACACAAAACTCATTTGATTAATATCAATCACACAAAACTCATTAGATTAAGATAAATTCACACAAAACTCATTTGATTGATATAAATCACACAAACCTCAGTTGATTAAACTACAGTCACACAAAACTGATTTGATTAATATCAATCAATCAAAACTCATTTGATTGAAATACAAACACACAAAACTCATTTCATTAATATGAATCACACAAAACTTTTTTGATTAAAATACAGTCACACAAAGCTCATTTGTTTAATAACAATCACACAAACCTCATTTGATTGAACTACAGTCACACAAAACTGGTGTGATTAATATCAATCACACAAAACTTATTTGATTAAATTATAGTGACGCAAAATTCAATTTATTAAGATCAATCACACAAAACTCATTTGACCAAAATACAGTCATACAAAACTCAGTTTGTAAATATAAATCATAAAAAACTCATTTGATTAAAATACAGTCACACAAAAGTCATTTGAGCAATATCAATCACAAAAATCTTTCTTGATGAAAGTACAGTCACACAAAGCTCATTTGATTAATATCAATCAAACAAAACTCATTTGATTAAAAGACAGTTACAGAAAACTCATTTGATTAATATCAGTTACATAAATCTCATTTGATTAAAATACAGTCACACAAACCTAATTTGATTAAAATACTGTAACACAAAACTCATATGATTAAAATACTGTCACACGAAAACGCATTTGATTTAAATACAGTTCCACAAGATTCATTTGATTAATAACAATCACACAAAACCCCTTTGATTAAATATTCTCATACAAAAGTCATTTGATTAATATCAATCAAACAAAACTAGTTTGATTAAAATATAGTCACACAAAAATCTTTTCAGTAATATCACACAAAACTCATTTGATTAAAAAACAGTCACACAAAACACCTTTGTTTAATATCAATCACAAGAATCTCATTTGATTAAAATACAGTCACACAAAACTCAATTGATTAATAACAATCCCACAAAACTCATTTTATCAAAATATAGTCACACAAATCTCTTTTGAGTAATGTTAATCACACAAAACTTATTTGATTAAAATACAGTTACACAAATCTCATTTGATTGATATCAATCACACAAAACTGAATTGATTAAAATACAGTCACACAAAACTCATTTGATTAATATCAATCACACAAAATCTATTTGATTAAATATTCACACAAAACTCATTTGATTAATATCAATCAACAAAACTAATTTGATTAAATACATTCATACAAAAACTCATTTGATTAACATCACTCACACAAAACTCATTTGATTAAATACAGTTGTACACCAAACTCATTTGATTAATGTCAATCACACAAAGCGTATTTGATTAAGATACAGTCACATAAAACTCATTGATTAATATCAATCACTCAACACTCTATTTGATCAAAATACCGTCAAACAAAACTCATTTGATTTAATATCAGTAATCACACAAGCTCATTTGATTGAATACAGTCACACAAAAACTCATTTGATTAATATCAATCACACAAACCATTTGATTAAAATACAATCACACAAAATTCATTTAAAATTAAAAATTGATCACACAAAAACTCTTTTGATTAATATGAATGAACAAAATACTCATTTGATTAAAATAAAGTCACAGAAAACTCATTTGATTAATATCAATCACACAAACCTCATTTGATTGAACTACAGTTACACAAAACTCTTTTGATTAATATCAATCAAGCAAAACTCATTTGATTAAAATACAATCACTCAAAACTCATTTGATTAATGTCAATCACACAAAACCTTTTTGATTAAAATACAGTCACACAAAACTCATTTGTTTAATAACAATCACACAAACCTCATTTGATTGAACTACAGTCACACAAAACTGATTTGATTAATATCAATCACACAAAACTTATTTGATTAAAATACAGTTACGCAAAATTCAATTGATTAATATCAATCACACAAAACTCATTTGACTAAAATACAGTCATACAAAACTCATTTTTTAAATATGAATCATAAAAAACTCATTTGATTGAAATAACGTCACACAAAACTCATTTGAGCAATATCAATCACAAAAATCTTTTTTGATTGAAGTACAGTCACACAAAGCTCATTTGATTAATATCAATCAAACTAAACTCATTTGATTAAAAGACAGTTACAGAAAACTCATTTGATTAATATCACTCACATAAACCTCATTTGATTAAAATACAGTCACACAAAACTCATTGATTAAAATACTGTAACACAAAACTCATATGATTAAAATACTGTCACACAAAACGCATTTGATTTAAATACAGTTCCGCAAGATTCATTTGATAAACACAATCACACGAAAACCATTTGATTAAAATACTCTCATACAAAAGTTATTTGATTAATATCAATCACACAAAACTAATTTGATTAAAATATAGTCACACAAAAATCATTTCAGTAATATCACACAAAGCTCATTTGATTAAAATACAGTCACACTAAACTCATTTAATTAATATTAATCACAGAAACTCATTTGATTAAAAAAGCAGTCACAGCAAAACACCTTTGATTAATATCAATCACACGAATCTCATTTGATTAAAATACAGTCATACAAAACAATTGATTAATAACAATCCCAGAAAACTCATTTTATTAAAATATAGTCACACAAATTTCTTTTGAGTAATGTTAATCACACAAAACTTATTTGATTAAAATACAGTCACACAAAACTCATTTGATTAATATCAATCACACAAAACTAATTTGATTAAATTATACTCACACAAAACTCATTTGATTAATATCAATCACACAAAACTGATTTGATTAAGATCCAGTCACACAACACTCATTTGGTTAAAGTAAATCATACAAAACTCATTTGATTAAAATACAGATATACAAAACTCATTTGAGCAATATCAATCACAAAAATCTTTTTTGATTAAAATACAGTCACACAAAGCTCATTTGATTAATATCAATCATACAAAACTCATTCGATTAAATGACAGTTACACAAAACTCATTTGATTAATATCAATCAAAAGAACCTCATTTGATTAAAATACAGTCACACAAAACTCATTTGAGTTTAATACTGTGACACAAAACTCATTTGTTTGAACTACAGTCACACAAAACTCATCTAATTAATATCAATCACACAAGATCCATTGATAAAACTAGAGTCACACAAAACTCATTGGATCAATATCAATCACCCAAAACTCCATATGATTAAAATACAGTCACGCAAAACTCATTCAATTAAAATACTGGGACACAAAACTCATTTGATTGAACTACAATCACACAAAACTCATGTAATTAATATCAAATCACCCAAAACTCAATTGATTTAATACCAGTCTCACAAAACTCATTTGATTAATATCAATCACACAAAACTAATTGATTGAAATACATTCAGGCAAAACTCATTTGATTGAATATCAGTCACACAAAACTCATTTGATTAAAATACAGTTACAACAAACTCATTTCATTAATATCAATCAACAGAAAGCTTTTTGATTAAGATAGTCCTAAGAAACTAATTGATTAATATCAATCACTCAACACTCATTTGATCAAAATACCGTCACACAAAAGTCATTTGATTAATATCAATCACACAAACCTCATTTGATTGAACTACAGTCACACAAAACTATTTGATTAATATCAATCAAGCAAAATTCATTTGATTAAAATACAATCACACAAAACTCATTTGATTAATATCAGTCACACAAAACCTTTTGATTAAATACAGTCACACAAAACTCATTTGTTTAATAACAATCACACAAACCTAATTTGATTGAACTACAGTCACACAAAACTTATTTAATTAATATCAATCACACAAAACTTATTTGATTAAAATACAGTCACGCAAAATTCAATTGATTAATATCAATCACACAAAACTCATTTGACTAAAATACAGTCCTACAAAACTCATTTGGTAAATATAAATTATAAAAATCTAATTTGATTAAAATACAGTCACACAAAACTCTTTTGAGCAATATCAATCACAAAAATCTTTTTGATTAAATACAGTCACACAAATTCATTTGTTCGATATCAATCAACAAAACTCATTTGATGACAAATACCGTCACACAAAAGTCATTTGATTAATATCAATCATCACAAAGCTCATTTGATTGAACTACAGTTACAGAAAACTCAATATTGATTAATAATCAATCACACAAAACTCATTTGATTAATATCAATCACAACAAAACTCATTTGATTAAAATACAGTCACACAATAAATCATTTGATTAAAAGTACAGTCACACAAAACTCTTTTGATAAATATGAATCTAACAAAACAACATTTGATTAAAATACAGTCACACAAAACACATGTGATTAATATCAATCACACAAAACTCATTTGATTAAAATAAAACACACAAAACATATTTGATTAATATCAATCAAACAAACCTCATTGATTGACTACAGTCACACAAAACTCTTTTGAATAATAATCAATCAAGCAAAATTCATTTGATTAAAGTACAATCGCACAAAAGTCATTTGATTAATATCAATCATCAAAACTATTTTGATTTAAATACAGTCTCACAAAACTCATTTGTGTAATGTTAATCACACAAAACCTATTTCATTAAAATACAGTCGCACAAAGCTCATTTGATTGATATCAATCACACAAAACTAATTTGATTAAATTATACTCACACAAAAGTCATTTAATTATTATCAATCACACATAACTCATTTGATTAAAATACAGTCACACAACACTCATTTGGTTAATATAAATCATACAAAACTCATTTGATTAAAATACAGACACACAAAACTCATTTGAGCAATATCAATCACAAAAATCTTTTTTGATTAAAATACAGTCACACAAACCTCATTTGATTAGAATTCAGTCACACAAAACTCATTTGAGTTTGATACTGTGACACAAAACTCATTTGTTTGAACTGCAGTCACACAAAACTCATTTAATTAATATCAATCACACAAAACCCATTTGATTAAAATAGAGTCACACAAAACTCATTTGCTTAATATCAGTCACACAAAACTCATATGATTAAAATACAGTCACGCAAAACTTATTCAATTAAAATATTGTGACACAAAACTCATTTGATTGAACTACAGTCACACAAAACTCATTTAATTAATATCAATCACCCAAAACTCAATTGATTAAAATACAGTCTCACAAAACTCATTTGATTATTATCAATCACACAAAAGTCATTTGATTAAATTATGCTGACACAAAACTCATTTGATTAATATGAATCACACAAAACTTATTTGTTTGAAATACATTCATACAGAACTCATTTGATTAATATCATTCACACAAAACTCATTTGATTAAAATACAGTTACACCAAACTCATTTGATTAATATTAAGCACACTAAGCTTATTTGATTAAGATACAGTCACATTAAACTCATCTGATTAATATGAATCACTCAACACTCATTTGATCAAAATACCGTCACACAAAAGTCATTTGATTAATATCAATCCCACAAAGCTCTTTTGATTGAAGTACAGTCACACAAAACTCATTTGATTAATATCAATCACACAAAACTCATTTGATTGATATCAATCACAAAAAAACTCGTTTGATTAAAATAAAGTCACACAAAACTCATTTAATAAAAATACAGTCACACAAAACTCATTTGATTAATATGAATCAAACAAAACTCATTTGATTAAAATACTGTCACAAAAAACTCATTTGATTAATATCAATCACACAAAACGCATTTAATTAAAATAAAGTCACACAAAACTCATTTGATTAATATCAATCACACAAACCTCATTTGATTGAACTACAGTCACACAAAACTATTTTGATTAATATCAATCAAGCAAAACTCATTTGATTAAAATACATTTACACAAAACTCATTTCATTAATATCAATCACACAAAACTTTTTTGATTAAAATACAGTCACACAAAACTCATTTGTTTAATAATAATCACACAAACCTCATTTGATTGAACTACAGTCACACAAAACTGATTTGATTAATATCAATCACACAAAACTTATTTGATTAAAATACAGTCACGCAAAATTCAATTGATTAATATCAATCACACAAAACTCATTTGACTAAAATACAGTCATACAAAACTCATTTTTTAAATATAAATCATACAAAACTCATTTGATTAAAATACACTCACACAAAACTCATTTGAGCAATATCAATCACAAAAGTCTTTTTTTCATTAAAGTACAGTCACACAAAGCTCATTTGATTAATATCAATCAAACAAAACTCTTTTGATTAAAAGACAGTTACAGAAAACTCATTTGATTAATATCAGTCACATAAACCTCATTTGATTAAAATACAGTCACACAAATCTCATTTGATTAACATACTGTAAGACAAAACTCATATGATTAAAATACTGTCACACAAAACACATTTGATATAAATACAGTTCCACAAGATTTATTTGATTAATAACAATCACACAAAACCCATTTCATTAAAATACTCTCATAAAAAAGTCATTTGATTAATATCAATCACACAAAACTAATTTGATTAAAATATAGTCACACAAAAATCATTTCAGTAATATCACACAAAACTCATTTGATTAAAAAACAGTCACACAAAACAACTTTGATTAATATGAATCACACGAATCTCATTTGATTAAAATACAGTCACACAAAATTCATTTGATTGATATCAATCACACAAAACTAATTTGATTACATTATACTCACACAAAACTCATTTGATTATTATCAATCACACAAAACTCATTTGATTAAAATACAGTCACACAACACTCATTTGATTAATATAAATCATACAAAACTCATTTGATTAAAATACAGACACACAAAACTCATTTCAGCAATATCAATCACAAAATTCTTTTTTGATTAAAATACAGTCACAAAAACCTCATTTGATTAATATCAATCATACAAAACTCATTCGATTAAAAGACAGCTACACAAAACTCATTTGATTAATATCAATCACACAAACCTAATTTGATTAAAATTCAGTCACACAAAACTCATTTGAGTTTAATACTGTGACACAAAACTCGTTTGTTTGAACTACAGTCACACAAAACTCATTCAATTAATATCAATCACACAAAACCCATTTGATTAAAATAGAGTCTCACAAAACTCATTTGATTAATATCAATCACACAAAACTCATATGATTAAAATACAGTCACCAAAACTCATTCAATTAAAATACTGTGACAGAAAACTCATTTGATTGAACTACAGTCACACAAAACTCATTTAATTAGTATCAATCACCCAAAACTCAATTGATTAAAAAACAGTCTCACAAAACTCATTTGATTAATATCAATCACACAAAAGTCATTTGATTAAATTATACTCGCACAAAACTCATTTGATTAATATCAATCACACAAAACTTATTTGTTTAAAATACATTCGGACAGAACTCATTTGATTAATATCATTCACACAAAACTCATTTGACTAAAATACAGTTACACCAAACTCATTTGATTAATATCAATCACACAAAGCTTATTTGATTAAGATACAGTCACATAAAACTCATCTGATTAATATGAATCACTCAACACTCATTTGATCAAAATACCGTCATAGAAAACTCATTTGATTAATATCAATCACACAAAGCTCATTTGATTGAACTACAGTCACACAAAATGATTTTATCAATATAAATCACACAAAACTTATTTGATTAAAATACAGTCACGCAAAATTCAATCGATTAATATCAATCACACAAAACTCATTTTTTAAATATAAATCATAAAAAACTCATTTGATTAAAATACAGTCACACAAAACTCATTTGAGCAATGTCAATCACAAAAATCTTTTTGGATTAAAATACAGTCACACAAAACTCATTTGAGTTTAATACTGTGACACAAAACTCATTTATTTGAACTACAGTCACACAAAACTCATTTAATTAATATCAATCACACTAAACCCATTTGATTAAAATAGAGTCACACAAAACTCATTTGATTAATATCAATCACACAAACCTCATTTGATTAAATTACAGTAACACAAAACTCATTTGAGTTTAATACTGTTACACAAAACTCATATGTTTGTACTACAGTCACACAAAACTCATTTAATTAATATCAATCACACAAAACCCATTTGATTAAATAGAGTAACACAAAACTCATTTGATTAATATCAATCACACAAAACTCATATAATTAAAATAAAGTCACGCAAAACTCATTCAATTAAAATACTGTGACACAAAATTAATTTGATTGAACTACAGTCACACAAAACTCATTTAATTAATTTCAATCACCCAAAACTCAATTGAATAAAATACAATCTCACAAAACTCATTTGATTAATATCAATCACACTAAAGTCATTTGATGAAATTATACTCACACAAAACTCATTTGATTAATATCAATCACACAAAACTAATTTGATTGAAATACAGTCAGACAAAACTCATTTGATTAATATCATTCACACAAAACTTATTTGATTAAAATACAGTTACACCAAACTCATTTGATTAATATCAATCTCCCAAAGCTTATTTGATTAAGATACAGTCAAATAAAACTCATCTGATTAATATGAATCACTCAACACTCATTTGATCAAAATACCGTCACACAAAACTCATTTCATTAAAATCAATCACACAAAGCTCATTTGATTGAACTACAGTCACACAAAACTCATTTGATTAATATCAATCACACAAAACTCATTTGATTAATATCAATCACACAAACCTCATTTGATTAAAATACAGTCACACAAAACTCATTTAATTAAAATACAGTCACACAAAACTCATTTGATTAATATGAATCACACAAAACTCATTTCATTAAATACAGTCACACAAAACTCATTTGATTAATATCAATCACATAAAAGTCATTTGATTAAAATAAAGTCATACAAAACTCATTCGATTAATATCAATCACACAAACCTCATTTGAATGAACTACAGTCACACAAAACTCTTTTGATTAATATCAATCAAGCAAAACTCATTTGATTAAAATACAATCACACAAAACTCATTTGATTAATATCAAACACACAAAACCTTTTTGATTGAAATACAGTCACACAAAACTCATTTGTTTAATAACAATCACACAAACCTCATTTGATTGAACTACAGTCACACAAAACTGATTTGATTAATATCAATCACACAAATCTTATTTGATTAAAATACAGTCACGCAATATTCAATTGATTAATATTAATCACACAAAACTCATTTGACTAAAATACAGTCATACAAAACTCATTTGCTAAATATAAATCATAAAAAACTCATTTGATTAAAATACAGTCACACAAAACTCATTTGAGCAATATCAATCACAAAAATCTTTTTTGATTAAAGTACAGTCACACAAACCTCATTTGATTAATATCAATCAAACAAAACTCATTTGATTAAAAGACAGTTACAAAAAACTCATTTGATTAATATCAGTCACATAAACCTCATTTGATTAAAATACAGTCACACAAATCTCATTTGATTAAAATACTGTAACACAAAACTCATATGATTAAAATACTCTCACACAAAACGCATTTGATTTAAATACAGTTCCACCAGATTCATTTGATTAATAACAATCACACAAAACCCATTTGATTAAAATACTCTCATACAAAAGTAATTTGATTAATATCAATCACACAAAACTAATTTGATTAGAATATAGTAACACAAAAATCATATCAGTAATATCACACAAAACTCATTTGATTTAAAAAGAGTCACACAAAACACCTTTGATTAATATCAATCACACGAATCTCATTTGATTAAAATACAGTCACACAAAACTCAATTGATTAATAACAATCCCACAAAACTCATTTTATTAAAATATAGTCACACAAATCTCTTTTGAGTAATGTTAATCACACAAAACTTATTTGATTAAAATACAGTCACACAAAACTCATTTGATTGATATCAATCACACAAAACTAATTTGATTAAATTATACTCACACAAAACTCATTTGATTATCATCAATCACAAAAAACTCATTTGATTAAAATACAGTCACACAACACTCATTTGGTTAATATAAATCATATAAAACTCATTTGATTAAAATACAGACACACAAAACTAGTTTCAGCAATATCAATGACAAAAGTCTTTTTTGATTAAAATACAGTCACACAAAGCTCATTTGATTAATATCAATCATACAAAACTTATTCGACTAAAAGACAGTTACACAAAACTCATTTGATTAATATCAATCACACAAACCTCTTTTGATTAAAATACAGTCACACAAAACTCATTTGAGTAATATCAATCACAAAAATCTTTTTTGATTAAAGTACAGTCACACAAAGCTCATTTGATTAATCTCAATCAAACAAAACTCATTTGATTAAAAAACAGTTACACAGAACACCTTTGATTAATATCAATCACACGAATCTCTTTTAATTAAAATACAGTCACACAAACTCAATTGATTAATAACAGTCCCACAAAACTCATTTTATTAAAATATAGTCACACAAATCTCTTTTGAGTAATGTTAATCACATAAAACTTATTTGATTAAAATAGTCACACAAAACTCATTTGATTAATATCAATCACACAAAAGTAATTGATTAAATTATACTCACAAAACTCATTTGATTAATATCAATCACACAAGACTCATTTGATTAAAATACAGTCACACAAAACTCATTTAAGTAAAATACAGTCACACAAAACTCATTTGATTAATATGAATCAAACAAAATCCATTTGATTAAAATACAGACACACAAAACTCATTTGAGCAATATCAATCACAAAAATGATTTTGATTAAAATACAGTCACATAGAGCTCATTTGATTATTTTCAATCATGCAAAACTCATTCGATTAAAAGACAGCTACACAAAACTCATTTGATTAATATCAATCACACAAAGCTTATTTGATTAAAATACAGTCACATAAAACTCATATGATTAATATCAATCACTCAACACACATTTGATCAAAATACCGTCACACAAAATTCATTTGATTAATATCAATCACACAAAACTCATTTGATTGAACTACAGTCACACAAAACTCATTTGATTAAAATCAATCACACAAAACTCATTTGATTAAAATACAGTCACACAAAACTCATTTAATTAAAATAAAGTCACACAAAACTCATTTGATTAATATGAATCAAACAAAACTCATTTGATTAAAAAGCAGTTACACAAAACTCATTTGATTAATATCAATCACAAAAAACTCCTTTGATTAAAATAAATTCACACAAAACTCATTTGATTAATATCAATCACACAAAACTCATTTGATTGAACTACAGTCACAGAAAACTCTTTTGATTAATATCAATCAAGCAAAACTCATTTGATTAAAATACAATCACACAAAACTCATTTGATTAAAATACAGTCACACAAAACTCATTTGTATAATAACAATCATACAAACCTCATTTGATTGAACTACAGTCACACAAAACTGATTTGATTAATATATATCACACAAAACTTATTTGATTAAAATACAGTCACGCAAAATTCAATTGATTAATATGAATCACACTAAACTCATTTGACTAAAATACAGTCATAAAAAACTCATTTGGTAAATATATATCATAAAAAACGCATTTGATTAAAATACAGACACACAAACTCATTTGTGCAATATCAATCACAAAAATCTTTTTTGATTAAAGTACAGTCACACAAACCTCATTTGATTAATATCAATCAAAGAAAACTCATTTGATTAAAAGACAGTTACAGAAATCTCATTTGATTAATATCAGTCACATAAACCTCATTTGATTAAAATACAGTAACACAATCTCATTTGATTAAAATACTGTAACACAAAATTCATATGATTAAAATACTGTCACACAAAACGCATTTGATTTAAATACAGTTCCACAAGATTCATTTCATTGATAACAATCACACAAAACCCATTTGATTAAAATACTCTCATACAAAAGTCATTTGATTAATATCAATCACACAAAACTAATTTGATTAAAATATAGTCACACAAAAATAATTTCAGTAATATCACAGAAAACTCATTTGATTAAAATACAGTCACACTAAACTCATTTAATTAATATTAATCACAGAAAATCATTTGATTAAAAAACAGTCACAGAAAACACCTTGATTAATATCAATCACACGAATCTCATTTGATTAAAATACAGTCATACAAAACTCAATTGATTAATAACATCCCAGCAAACTCATTATTATTAAAATATAGTCCACGGGACAATTTCTTTTTGAGTAATGTATATCACACAAACTTATTTGATTAAAATACAGTCAAACAAAAACCATCATTTGATTGAATATCAATCACAAACTAATTTGATTGAAATTATACTCAACACAAAACTCATTTGATTAAGTAGTCAATCCACACAAAACTGATTGATGAAGAATCCAGTCACACAACACTCATTTGGTTAAAGTAAATCATACAAAACTCATTTGATTAAAATACAGATACAGAAAACTCATTTGAGCAATATCCATCACAAAAATCTTTTTTGATTAAAATACAGTCACACAACACTCATTTGGTTAATATAAATCATACAAAACTCATTCGATTAAAAGACAGTTACACAAAACTCATTTGATTAATATCAATCACACAAACCTCATTTGATTAAAATACAGTCACACAAAACTCATTTGAGTTGAATACTGTGACACAAAACTCATTTGTTTGAACTACAGTCACACAAAATTCATTTAATTAATATCGATCACACAAAACCCATTTGATTAAAATAGAGTCACACAAAACTCATTTGATTAATATAAATCACACAAAACTCATACGATTAAAATACAGTTACGCAAAACTCATTTAATTGAACTACACTCACACAAAACTCATTTTATTAATATCAATCACCCAAAACTCAATTGATTAAAATACAGTTTCACAAAGCTCATTTGATTAATATCAATCACACAAAAGTCGTTTGATTAAATTATACTCACACAAAACTCATTTTATTAATATCAATCACACAAAACTAATTTGATTGAAATACATTCAGAAAAAACTCATTTGATTAATATCATTCACACAAAACTCATTTGATTAAAATACAGTTACACCAAACTCATTTCATTAATATCAATCACACAAAGCTTATTTGATTAAGATAGAGTCACATAAAACTCATCTGGATAATGTCAATCACTCAAGACTCATTTGATCAAAATACCGTCACACAAAACTCATTTGATTAATATCAATCACACAAAGCTCATTTGATTGAACTACAGTCACACAAAACTCATTTAATTAAAATACGGTCACACAAAACTCATTTGATTAATATGAATCAAACAAAACTCATTTGATTGAAACACAGTCACACAAAACTCATTTGATTAATATCAATCACATAAAACTCATTTGATTAAAATAAAGTCACACAAAACTCATTTGATTAATATCAATCACACAAACCTCATTTGATTGAACTACAGTCACAGAAAACTCATTTGATTAATATGAATCAAGCAAAACTCATTTGATTAAAATACAGTCACACAAAACTCATTTGATTAATATCAATCACACAAAACTCATTTGATTAAAATAAAGTCACACAAACTCATTTGATTAATATCAATCACACAAACCTCATTTGATTGAACTACCTTCACACAAAATTCTTTTGTTTAATATCAATCAAGCAAAACTCATTTAAATGAAATACAATCACACAAAACTCATTTGATTAATATCAATCACACACAACTTTTTTGATTAAAATACATTCACACAAAACTCATTTGATTAATATCAATCACACAAAAGTCATTTGATTGAATTATACTCACACAAACTCATTTGATTAATATCAATTACACAATGACTCAAAGCTTATTTGATTAAATACAGTCACGCAAAATACAATTGATTAATATCAATCACTCAAAACTCATTTGACTAAAATACAGTCATATAAAACTCATTTGGTAAATACAAATCATAAAAAAACTCATTTGATTAAAATACAGTCACACAAAACTCATTTGAGCAATATCAATCACTAAAATCTTTTTTGATTAAAGTACAGTCACAGAAAGGTCATTTGATTAATATCAATCAAACAAAACTCATTTGATTAAAAGACAGTTACAGAAAACTCATTTGATTAATATCAGTCACATAAACCTCATTTGATTAAAATACAGTCAAACATATCTCATTTGATTAAAATACTGTAACACTAAACTCATATGATTAAAATACTGTCACACAAAACGCATTTGATTTAAATACAGTTCCACAAGATTCATTTGATTAATAACAATCACACAAAACCCATTTGATTGAAATACTCTCATACAAAAGTCATTTGATTGATATCAATCACACAAAACTAATTTGATTAAAATATAGTCACACAAAAATCATTCAGTAATATCACACAAAACTCATTTGATTAATATGAATCTAACAAAACTCATTTGATTAAAATACAGTCACACAAAACTCATTTGATTAATATCAATCACACAAAACTCATTTGATCAAAATAAAGTCACCCAAAACTCATTTGATTAATATCAATCACACAAACCTCATTTGATTGAACTACAGTCACACAAAACTCTTTTGATTAATATCAATGAAGCAAAACTCATTTGATTAAAATACAATCACACAAAACTCATTTGATTAATATCAATCACACAAAACTTTTTTGATTAAAATACAGTCACACAAACCTCATTTGTTTAATATCAATCACACAAACCTCACTTGATTGAAGTACAGTCACACAAAACTGATTTGATTAATATCAATCACACAAAACTTATCTGATTAATATAGTCACGCAAAATTCAATTGATTAATATCAATCACACAAAACTCATTTGACTAAAATACAGTCATATAAAAATTATTTGGTAAATATAAATCATAAAAAACCCATTTTATTAAAATACACTCACACAAAACTCATTTGAGCAATATCAATCACAAAAACCTTTTTTGATTAAAGTAGAGTCACACAAAGCTCATTTGATTAATATCAATCAAACAAAACTCATTTGAATAAAAGACAGTTACAGAAAACTCATTTGATTAATATCAGTCACATAAACCTCATTTGATTAAAATACAGTCACACAAATCTCATTTGACTAAAATATTGTAACACAAAACTCATATGATTAAAATACTGTCACACAAAACGCATTTGATTTAAATACAGTTCCACATGATTCATTTGATTAATAACAATCACACAAAACCCATTTGATTGAAATACTCTCATACAAAAGTCATTTGATTAATATCAATCACACAAAACTAATTTGATTAAAATATAGTCACACAAAATTCATTTCAGTAATATCACACAAAACTCATTTGATTGAAATACAGTCACACAAAACTCATTTAATTAATATCAATCACACGAAACTCATTTGATTAAAAACAGTCATACAAAACACCTTTGATTAATATTAATCACACGAATCTTATTTGATTAAAATACAGTTACACAAAACTCAATTGATTAATAACAATCCCACAAAACTCATTTTATTAAAATATAGTCACACAAATCTCTTTTGAGTAATGTTAATCACACAAAACTCATTTGATTAAAGTACAGACACACAAAACTCATTTGAGCAATATCAATCACAAAAATCTTTTTTGATTAAAATACAGTCACACAAATCTCATTTGATCAAAATACTGTAACACAAAACTCATATGATTAAAATACTGTCACACAAAACGCATTTGATTTAAATACAGTTCCACAAGATTCATTTGATTAATAACAATCACACAAAACCCATTTGATTGAAATACTCTCATACAAAAGTCATTTGATTAATATCAATCACACAAAACTAATTTGATTAAAATATAGTCACACAAAAATCATTCAGTAATATCACACAAAACTCATTTCATTAATATGAATCTAACAAACTCATTTGATTAAAATACAGTCACACAAAACTCATTTGATTAATATCAATCACACAATACTCATTTGATCAAAATAAAGTCACCCAAAACTCATTTGATTAATATCAATCACACAAACCTCATTTGATTGAACTACAGTCACACAAAACTCTTTTGATTAATATCAATCACACAAAACTCATTTGATTAAAATACAACCACACAAAACTCATTTGATTAATGTCAATCACACAAAACTTTTTTGATTAAAATACAGTCACACAAAACTCATTTGTTTAATATCAATCACACAAACCTCACTTGATTGAAGTACAGCCACACAAAACTGAGTTGATTAATATCAAGTACACAAAACTTATTTAATTAAAATAGTCACGCAAAATTCAATTGATTAATATCAATCACACAAAACTCATTTGACTAAAATACAGTCATATAAAACTTATTTGGTAAATATAAATAATAAAAAACCCATTTTATTAAAATACACTCACACAAAACTCATTTGAGCAATATCAATCACAAAAATCTTTTTTGATTAAAGTACAGTCACACAAAGCTCATTTGATTAATATCAATCAAACAAAACTCATTTGATTAAAAGACAGTTACAGAAAACTCATTTGATTAATATCAGTCACATAAACCTCATTTGAATAAAATACAGTCACACAAAACTCATTTGATTAAAATACTGTAACACAAAACTCATATGATTAAAATACTGTCACACAAAACGCATTTGATTTGAATACAGTTCCACATGATTCATTTGATTAATAACAATCACACAAAACCCATTTGATTGAAATACTCTCATACAAAAGTCATTTGATTAATATCAATCACACACAACTAATTTGATTAAAATATAGTCACACAAAATTCATTTCAGTAATATCACACAAAACTCATTTGATTAGAATACAGTCACACAAAACTCATTTAATTAATATCAATCACTCGGAACTCATTTGATTATAAACTCATACAAAACACCTTTGATTAATATTAATCACACGAATCTTATCTGATTTAAATACAGTTACACAAAACTCAATTGATTAATAACAATCCTACAAAACTCATTTTATTAAAATATAGTCACACAAATCTCTTTTGAGTAATTTTAATCACACAAAACTTATTTGATTAAAATACAGTCACACAAAGCTCATTTGATTGATATCAATCAAACAAAACTAATTTGATTGAATTATACTCACACAAAACTCATTTGATTAATATCAATCACACAAAACTTATTTGATTAAAATACAGTCACACAACACACATTTGGTTAATATAAATCAAACAAAACTCATTTGATTAAAATACAGACACACAAAACTCATTTGAGCAATATCAATCACAAAAATCTTTTTTGATTAAAATACAGTCACACAAAGCTCATTTGATTAATATCAATTATACAAAACTCATTCGATCAAAAGACAGTTACAGAAAACTCATCTGATTAATATCAATCACATAAAATTCATTTGATTATAATACAGTCACACAAAACTCATTTGAGTTTAATACTGCGACACAAAACTCATTTGTTTGAACTACAGTCACACAAAACTCATTTAATTAATATCAATCACACAAAACCCATTTGATTAAAATAGGGTCACACAAAACTCATTTGATTGATTTTAATAACACAAAACTCATACGATTAAAATACAGTCACGCAAAACTCATTCAATTAAGATACTGTGACACAAAACTCATTTGATTGAACTACAGTCACACAAAACTCATTCAATTAAAATCAATCACCCAAAACTCAATTGATTAAAATGCAGTCTCATAAAACTCATTTGATTAATATCAATCACACAAAAGTCATTTAATTAAATTATACTCACACAAACTCATTTGATTAATATCAATTACACAAAACTAATTTGATTGAAATACATTCAGACAAAATTCATTTGATTAATATCTTTCACACAAAACTCATTTGATTAAAATACAGTTACGCTTAACTCATTTGATTGATATGAATCACACAAAGCTTATTTGATTAAGATACAGTCACATAAAACTCATCTGATTAATATCAATCACTCAACACTCATTTGATGAAAATACCGTCACAAAAAACTCATTTGATTAATATCAATCACACAAAGCTAATTTGATTGAAGTACAGTCACACAAAACTCATTTGATTAATATCAATCACACAAAACTCATTTGATTAATATCAATCACACAAAACTCATTTGATTAAAATACAGTCATACAAAACTCATTTAAGTAAAATACAGTCACACAAAACTCATTTGATTAATATGAATCAAACAAAACTCATTTGATTAAAATACAGTCACACAAAACTCATTTGATTAATATGAATCACACAAAACTCATTTGATTAAAATAAAACAACACAAAACTCATTTGATTAATATCAATCACACAAACCTCATTTGATTGAACTACCTTCACACAAAATTCTTTTGTTTAATATCAATCAAGCAAAACTCATTTGATTGAAAAACAATCACACAAAACTCATTTGATTAATATTAATCACACATTACTTTTTTGATTAAAATACATTCACACAAAACTCATTTGTTTAATATCAATCACACAAATCTCATTTGATTGAAGTACAATCACACAAAACTCATTTAATTAATATCAATCACCCAAAACTCAATTGATTAAAATACAGTGTCACAAAACTCATTTGATCAATATCAATCACACAAAAGATATTTGATTAAATTATACTCACAGAAAACTCATTTGATTAATATCAATCACACAAAAGTCATTTGATTAAATTATACTCACACAAAACTCATTTGATTAATATCAATCACACAAAACTATTTTGATGGAAATACATTCAGACAAAACTCATTTGATTAACATCATTCACACAAACCTCATTTGATTAAAATACAGTTATACCAAACTCATTTGATTAATATGAATCACAAAAAGCTTATTTGATTAAGATACAGTCACATAAAACTCATCTGATTAATATCAATCACTCAACACTCATTTGATCAAAATACCATCACACAAAACTCATTTGATTAATATAAATCACACAAAGCTAATTTGATTGAACTACAGTCACACAAAACTCATTTGATTAATATCAATCACACAAAACTCATTTGATTAATATCAATCACACAAAACTCTTTTGATTAAAATACAGTCACACAAAACTCATTTAAGTAAAATACAGTCACACAAAACTCATTTGATTAATATGGATCAAACAAAACTCATTTGTTTAAAATACAGTCACACAAAACTCATTTGATTAAAATACAGTCGAACAAACCTCATTTGATTAAAATACAGTCACACAAAATTCATTTGATTAATATGAATCAAGCAAAACTCATTTGATTAAAATACAGTCACACGAAACTCAATCACACAAAACTCATTTGATTACAATAAAGTAACACAAAACTCATTTGATTAATATCAATCACACAAATCTCATTTCATTTAACTACCTTCACACAAAATTCTTTTGTTTAATATCAATCAAGCAAAACTCATTTGATTGAAATACAATCACACAAAACTCATTTGATTAATGTCAATCACACATAACTTGTTTGATTAAAATACATTCACACAAAACTCATTTGTTTAATATCAATCACACAAACCTCATTTGATTGAAGTACAGTCACACAAAACTCATTTAATTAATGTCAATCACCCAAAACTCAATTGATTAAAATACAGTCTCACAAAACTCGTTTGATCAATATCAATCACACAAAAGTCATTTGATTAAATTATGTTCACAGAAAACTCATTTGATTAATATCAATCACACAAAACTAATTTGATTGAAATACATTCATACAAAACTCATTCGATTAACATCATTCACACAAACCTCATTTGATTGAAATACAGTTACACCAAACTCATTTGATTAATATCAATCACACAAAGCTTATTTGATTAAGATACAGTCACATAAAACTCATCTGATTAATATGAATCACTCAACACTCATTTGATCAAAATACCGTCACATAAAACTCATTTGATTAATATCAATCACACAAAGCTAATTTGATTGAACTACAGTCACACAAAACTCATTTGATTAATATCAATCACACAAAACTCATTTGATCAAAATAAAGTCACCCAAAACTCATTTGATTAATATCAATTACACAAACCTCATTTGATTGAACTACAGTCACACAAAACTCTTTTGATTAATATCAATCAAGCAAAACTCATTTGATTAAAATACAATCACACAAAACTCATTTGATTAATATCAATCACACAAAACTTTTTTGATTAAAATACAGTCACACAAAACTCATTTGTTTAATATCAATCACACAAACCTCATTTGATAGAAGTACAGCCACACAAAACTGATTTGATTAATATCAATCACACAAAACTTATTTGATTAAAATAGTCACGCAAAATTCATTTGATTAATATCAATCACACAAAACTCATTTGACTAAAATACAGTCATATAAAACTTATTTGGTAAATATAAATCATAAAAAACCCATTTTATTAAATACACTCACACAAAACTCATTTGAGCAATATCAATCACAAAAATCTTTTTTGATTAAAGTACAGTCACACAAAGCTCATTTGATTAATATCAATCAAACAAAACTCATTTGATTAAAAGACAGTTACAGAAAACTCATTTGATTAATATCAGTCACATAAACCTCATTTGATTAAAATACAGTCACACAAAACTCATTTGATGAAAATACTGTAACACAAAACTCATATGATTAAAATACTGTCCCACAAAACGCATTTGATTTAAATACAGTTCCACATGATTCATTTGATTAATAACAATGACACAAAACCCATTTGATTGAAATACTCTCATACAAAAGTCATTTGATTAATATCAATCACACAAAGCTAATTTGATTAAAATATAGTCACACAAAAATTCATTTCAGTAATATCACAGAAAACTCATTTGATTAAAATACAGTCACACAAAACTCATTTAATTAATATCAATCACACGGAACTCATTTGATTAAAAACAGTCATACAAAACACCTTTGATTAATATTAATCACACGAATCTTATTTGATTAAAATACAGTTACACAATACTCAATTGATTAATAACAATCCTACAAAACTCATTTTATTAAAATATAGTCACACAAATCTCTTTTGAGTAATGTTAATCACACAAAACTTATTTGATTAAAATACAGTCACACAAAACTCATTTGATTGATATCAATCACAGAAAACTAATTTGATCAAATCATACTCACACAAACTCATTTGATTAATATGAATACAAAACGATATTGATTAAAAACTGTCAACTCATTTGTTAATATAAACAAAAACCTCATTTGATTAAAAATACAATCACACAAAACTCATTTGAGTAATATCAATCACAAAAATCTTTTTTGATTAAAATACATACAAAACTAATTTGATTAATATCAATAACAAAATCATTCGTAAACACTCATACTATTTGATTAATATCAATCACCAAAACTCATTTGATTAAAATACAGTCACACAAAACTCATTTGATTAATTACTGACACAAAACTCATTTGATTTAATAACAGTCACACAAAACTCATTGATTAATATCAATCACACAAAACCCATTTGATAAAATACAGTCATATAAAACTTATTTGGTAAATATAAATCATAAAAAAACCCATTTTATTAAAATACACTCACACAAAACTCATTTGAGCAATATCAATCACAAAAATCTTTTTTGATTAAAGTACAGTCACACAAAGCTCATTTGATTAATATCAATCAAACAAAACTCATTTGATTAAAAGACAGTTACAGAAAACTCATTTGATTAATATCAGTCACATAAACCTCATTTGATTAAAATACAGTCACACAAAACTTATTTGATGAAAATACTGTAACACAAACCATTGATTAAAATACTGTCACACAAAACGCATTTGATTTAAATACAGTTCCACATGATTCATTTGATTAATAACAATCACACAAAACCCATTTGATTGAAATACTCTCATACAAAAGTCATTTGATTAATATCAATCACACAAAGCTAATTTGATTAAAATATAGACACACAAAATTTCATTTCAGTAATATCACAGGAAAACTCATTTGATTAAAATACAGTCACACAAAACTCATTTAATTAATATAATCACAACGAAACTCATTTGATTAAAAACAGTCAACAAAACACTTTGATTAATATATCACAAAATCTTATTTGATTAAAATACAGTCACACAAAACTCAATTGATTAATATAAAACATCACAAAAACTCATTTGTTAAAATATCATACAAAATCTCTTATTAATAATGTTCAATCACACAAAACTTATTTGAATAAAATAGTCACAAACAAACTCATTTATTAATATCAATCAACAAAACCATTTGATTAAAATAAGTCACACAAAACTCATTTGATTAATTATAATACAAAAAACTCATTGATTAAATACAGTCACCAAAACTCATTTATTAAATACTTACACAAATCATTTGATTGAACTACATTTCATCAAAATCTTCATAAAATCAATCACTAAAACTCAATTGATTAAAATCAATTGTTTAATAAAATCATTTGATTAATATAATCAAAAACAATACAAAATCTTTGATTAAATATACCACAACAAACTCATTTGATTAATATCAATACACAAAACTAATTTGATTGAAATACACACAAAAATTCATTTATTAATATCATCACACAAAACTCATTTGATTAAAATACAGTCACACAAACTCATTTGATTGAATATATCACACAAAGCTCATTTGATTAAAATCAACAAAAACTCATTTGATTAATATCAATCACAAAATCATTTTGATTAAAATACGCACAAAACTCATTTGATTAATATCAACACAAACTCATTTGATTAAATACAGTCAACACAAACTCATTTGATAATTAATCACACAAAACTTTTGATTAAAATCATCACACAAAACTCATTTGATTAATATCAATCACACAAAACTCATTTATTAAAATATCACACAAAACTCATTTGATTAATATAACAACAAAACTCATTTGATTAAAATACATCACACAAAACTCATTTGATTAATAACAATCAACAAAACTCATTTGATTAAATACAATCACACAAAACTCATTTGATTAATATCAATCACACAAAACTATTTTGATAAATACAGTCTCACAAAAATCCATTTGTTAATATCAATCAACAAAATCCTTTGATTAAAAACATACACAAAACTCATATTAATCATCAAAATAATGTAAATAATCACAAATCATTGTTAAATACAGTCTCACAAAACCATTTGAATTAAACTAATTCACACAAATTATTTTTGATAACAAACAAAACTCATTTATTAATATCAATCACAAAACTCATTGATTAAAACCCATTGTTAAAATCAACAAAACTCATTTGATTAATATACATACACAAACTCATTTGATTAAATACAGTTACACAAACTCATTTAAATATACAATCACAAAATCATTTGATTAAAATACAGTCACACAAAACTACATTAATCAATACCAATCAATTTAAAATCATTATAAAACTCACAAACTCATTTGATTAATATCAATCCACAAATATTTGATTAAAACTCACACAAACATTTGATTAAATAATTAACACAAAACTATTGATTAATCAATCACAAACCTATTGATTAAACTATAACATCTTTTAAATCAACAACAAACTCATTTGATTAAAAATCAATAAACAACTCAAACTTATTTGATTAAAATACATCACAAAATCATGATAAAAACATCTCATTAATGAAACATCAAACTAATTAATCATCAAAACTCATTGATAAAAACCTCAAAAACTCATTGATAATATCAATCACACAACAATTGATTAATTCTACGAATTTAAAAATCAACAAAACTCATTTGATTATAACATCACACAAAACTCATTTGATTAATCATTCACACAAACTCATTTGATTAAAAAGTCACACAAATCTTTATTAAATCATCACAAAACTTATTGATAATTCAATCACAATAACAACTCATTTGATTGAACTACAGTCAACAAAATACTTAAAAACTCTTTGATAATAATCAATCAGATAAAACTATTGATTAAACTACATCACACAAAACTCATTGATTAATTCAACAACAATAATTTTTAACAATCACACAAAATTTTGATAAATACAGTCAACACAAAACTCATATGTTTAATATCAATCACACAAACCTATTTGATTGAAGTACAGCCACACAAAACTATTTGATTAATATCAATCACACAAAACCATTTGATTAATTAATAGTCACGCAAATTATTTATTAAATCAATCACACAAAACTCATTTGACTAAAATACATCATAAAAACTATTTGTAATAAAATCATAAAAACCCATTTTATAAAATACACTCACACAAAACTCATTTGAGCATAAATCACAAAAATCTTTTTGATTAAAGTACAGTCACACAAAGCTCATTTATTAATATCAATAAAGAAAACTCATTTGATTAAAAGACAGTTACAGAAAATATTTGATTAATATCATCACATAAACCTCATTTGATTAAAATACAGTCACACAAAAATCATTTGATTAAAATACTGTAACACAAAATATATGATTAAAATACTGTCACACAAAACGCATTTGATTTAAATACAGTTCCACATGATTCATTTGATTAATAACAATCACACAAAACCCATTTGATTGAAATACTCTCATACAAAAGTCATTTGATTAATATCAATCACACAAACTAATTTGATTAAAATATAGTCACACAAAAATTCATTTCAGTAATATCACACAAAACTCATTGATTAGAAATACAGTCACACAAAACTCATTTAATTAATATCAATCACACGGAACTCATTTGATTATAAACAGTCATACAAAACACCTTTGATTAATATTAATCACACGAATCTTATTTGATTAAAATACAGTTACACAAAACTCAATTGATTAATAACAATCCTACAAAACTCATTTTATTAAAATATAGTCACACAAATCTCTTTTGAGTAATGTTAATCACACAAAACTTATTTGATTAAAATACAGTCACACAAAACTCATTTGATTGATATCAATCACACAAAACTAATTTGATCAGAATCATACTTACACAAAACTCATTTGATTAATATCAATCACACAAAACTTATTTGATCAAAATACAGTCACACAACACTCATTTGGTTAATATAAATCAAACAAAACTCATTTGATTAAAATACAGACACACAAAACTCATTTGAGCAATATCAATCACAAAAATCTTTTTTGATTAAAATACAGTCACACAAAGCTCATTTGATTAATATCAATCATAGAAAACTCATTCGATCAAAAGACAGTTACAGAAAACTCATCTGATTAATATCAATCACATAAAATTCATTTGATTATAATACAGTCACACAAAACTCATTTGAGTTTAATACTGTGACACAAAACTCGTTTGTTTGAACTACAGTCACACAAAACTCATTTAATTAATATCAATCACACAAAACCCATTTGATTAAAATAGGGTCACACAAAACTCATTTGATTGATTTTAATAACACAAAACTCATACGATTAAAATACAGTCACGCAAAACTCATTCATTTAAGATACTGTGACACAAAACTCATTTGATTAATACATCAACAAAACTCATTTATAAATCAATCACCAAACTTATTGATTAAAATCAGTCTCATAAAACTCATTTTGATTAATATAATACACACAAAATCATTTGATTAAATTAATCACACAAAACTATTTGATTAAAAATACACAAAATCATTTGATTAAATACATATCAGACAAAACTCATTTGATTAATATCATCACAAAAACTCATTTGATTAAAATACATCACACAAACTCATTTGATTATATAATCACAAAACTTATTTGATTAAATACATCACACAAACTCATTATTAATATCATCACAAAACTCATTTGATTAAAATACAGTCACACAAAACTCATTTGATTAATATCAATCACATAAACCTCATTTGATTAATACAGTCACACAAACTCATTTATTAATATCAATCACAAAACTCAATTGATTAAAATACGTCCAAAAACTGTTTGATCAATATCAATCACAAAAATCATTTGATTAAATAGCTACAAAAACATCATTTGATATCAATCACACAAAATATTGATTAAATAATTCAACAAAATCATTTGATAAATCATCCACAACTCATTGATTAAATACAGTACACAAACCATTTGATTAAATCATCACACAAACTTATTGATTAAATACATCAAAAAACTCATTCTATTAATATATCACAAACACTCATTTGATTAAAATACCGTCAAACAAAACTCATTGATTAATATCAATCACACAAACTATTTGATAATACATACAAAATCTTTTAAATATAACACACAAATCCTTTTGATAATTAATCACACAAAACTTTTGATTAAAATACAGTCACACAAAACTCATTGTTATATCAATCACACAAACTATTGATTAATACACACACAAAACTATTTGATTAATATCAATCACCAAAACTTATTTGATTAAATAAGTCACCAAAATTTTGTTAATATAATCAACAAACTCATTTGATTAAAATACAGCAAAAAACTCATTTGAAATATAATCACAAAAACATTTTATTAAAATACACACAAAACTCATTTGATAATATCAATAACAAAACTCATTGATTAAAGACAGTACACAAACTCATTTGATTAATATCATCACAAATCATTTGATTAAAACAGTACAAAAACTCATTGATTAATCGTACACAAACTCATTTGATTAAATACAGTCACACAAAACTCTTTGATTAATATAATCACAAAAACCATTGATTAAAATAGTCACACAAACCATTTGATTTTATAAAACTAAGTTAGCACGAAATCATTGATTAATAACACTACACAAAACCATTTGATTGAACTAATCACAAAATCATTATTAATATCAATCACCAAAACTAATTGATTAATTAGTCCAAAAATCATTTAGTAATATCACACAAATCATTTGATTAAATACTCACACAAACTCATTTATTAATATCAATCACACAAACTATTTGATTAAAACATCAACAAAACATTTGATTAATATATCACACAAACTTATTTGATTAAAATACAGTTACACAAAACTCATTGATTATAAAATCCACAAAATTTCATCTTATTAAATATATCACCAAACTCATTTGATAATAATCACACAAACTATTTGATTAAATACAGTCCACAAAACTCATTTGATTAATATCAATCACACAAAGCTATTTGATTGAATACAGTCACACAAAACTCATTTGATTATAATCAATCACACAAAACTCATTTTATTAATATCAATCACACAAAACTCATTTGATTAATATCAATCACACAAAACTCAATTTAAGTAAAATACAGTAACAGTCACAACTCATTTGATTAATATGGATCAAACAAAACTCATTTGATTAAAATACAGTCACACAAAACTCATTTGATTAAAATAAGTCACACAAACTCATTTAATTAAATACAGTCACACAAAACTCATTTGATTATATAATCAAGCAAAACTCATTTGATTAAAATACTTACACAAAACTCTTTGATTAATATCAATCACACAAAACTCATTTGATTAAAATAAAGTAACACAAAACTCATTTGATTAATATCAATCATACAAACCTCATTTGATTTAACTACCTTCACACAAAATTCTTTTGTTTAATATCAATCAAGCAAAACTCATTTGATTGAAATACAATCACACAAAACTCATTTGATTAATATCAATCACACATAACTTGTTTGATTAAAATACATTCACACAAAACTCATTTGTTTAATATCAATCACGCAAACCTCATTTGATTGAAGTACAGTCACACAAAACTCATTTAATTAATATCAATCACCCAAAACTCAATTGATTAAAATACAGTCTCACAAAACTCGTTTGATCAATATCAATCACACAAAAGTCATTTGATTAAATTATGCTCACAGAAAACTCATTTGATTAATATCAATCACACAAAACTAATTTGATTGAAATACATTTAGACAAAACTCATTTGATTAACATCATTCACACTAACCTCATTTGATTAAAATACAGTTACACCAAACTCATTTGATTAATATCAATCACACAAAGCTTATTTGAATAAGATACAGTCACATAAAACTCATCTGATTAATATGAATCACTCAACACTCATTTGATCAAAATACCGTCACACAAAACTCATTTGATTAATATCAATCACACAAAGCTAATTTGATTGAACTAAAGTCACACAAAACTCTTTTGATTAATATCAGTCAAGCAAAACTCATTTGAGTAAAATACAATCACACAAAACTCATTTGATTAATATCAATCACACAAAACTTTTTTGAATAAAATACAGTCACACAAAACTCATTTGTTTAATATCAATCACACAAACCTCATTTGATTGAAGTACAGCCACACAAAACTGATTTGATTAATATCAATCACACAAAACTTATTTGATTAAAATAGTCACGCAAAATTCAATTGATTAATATCAATCAAACAAAACTCATTTTACTAAAATACAGTCATATAAAACTTATTTGGTAAATATAAATCATAAAAAACCCATTCTATTAAAATACACTCATACAAAACTCATTTGAGCAATATCAATCACTAAAATCTTTTTTGATTAGTGTACAGTCACACAAAGCTCATTTGATTAATATCAATCAACCAAAACTCATTTGTATTAAAAGACAGTTACAGAAAACTAATTTGATTAATATCAGTCACATAAACCTCATTTGATTAAAATACAGTCACACAAAACTCATTTGATTAAAGTACTGTAACACAAAACTCATATGATTAAAATACTGTCACACAAAACGCATTTGATTTAAATACAGTTCCACATGATTCCTTTGATTAATAACAATCACACAAAACCCATTTGATTGAAATACTCTCATACAAAAGTCATTTGATTAATATCAATCACACAAAACTAATTAGATTAAAATATAGTCACTCAAAATTCATTTCAGTAATATCACAGAAAACTCATTTGATTAAAATACAGTCACACAAAACTGTTTTTAATCAAATGAGTTCCGTGTGATTGATATTAATTAAAAACACCTTTGATTAATATTAATCACACGAATCTTATTTGATGAAAATACAGTTACACAAAACTCAATTGATTAATAACAATCCTACAAAACTTATTTTCTTAAAATATAGTCACACAAATCTCTTTTGAGTAATGCTAATCACACAAAACTTATTTGATTAAAATACAGTCACACAAAACTCATTTGATTGATATCAATCACACAAAACTAATTTGATTAACTTATACTCACAAAAAGCTCATTTGATTAATATCAATTACACAAAACTTATTTGATTAAAATACAGTCACACAGCACTCATTTGGTTAATATAAATCAAACAAAACTCATTTGATTAAAATACAGACACACAAAACTCATTTGAGCAATATCAATCACAAAAATCTTTTTTGATTAAAATACAGTCACACAAAGCTCATTTGATTAATATCAATCATACAAAACTCATTCGATTAAAAGACAGTTACAGAAAACTCATTTGATTAATATCAATCACATAAAATTCATTTGATTAAAATACAGTCACACAAAACTCATTTGAGTTTGATACTGTGACACAAAACTCATTTGTTTGAACTACAGTCACACAAAACTCATTTAATTAATATCAATCACACAAAACCCATTTGATTAAAATAGAGTCACACAAAACTCATTTGATTAATTTCAATAACACAAAACTCATACGATTAAAATACAGTCACGCAAAACTCTTTGAATTAAAATACTGTGACACAAAACTCATTTGATTGAAGTACAGTCACACAAAACTCATTCAATTAAAATCAATCACCCAAAACTCAATTGATAAAAATACAGTCTCATAAAACTCATTTGATTAATATCAATCACACAAAAGTCATTTGATTAAATTATACTCACACAAATTCATTTGATTAATATCAATTACACAAAACTAATTTGATTGAAATACATTCACAGAAAACTGATTTGATTAATATCATTCACACAAAACTCATTTGATTAAAATACAGTTACACCTAACTCATTTCATTGATATGAATCACACAAAACTTATTTGATTAAGATACAGTCACATAAAACTCATCTGATTAATATCAATCACTCAACACTCATTTCATCAAAATACCGTCACACAAAACTCATTTGATTAATATCAATCACACAAAGCTAATTTGATTGAACTACAGTCACACAAAACTCATTTGATTAATATCAATCACACAAATTCATTTGATTAATATCAATCACACAAAACTCATTTGATTAAAATACAGTCACACAAAACTCCTTTAAGTAAAATACAGTCACACAAAACTCATTTGATTAATATGAATCAAACAAAACTCATTTGATTAAAATACAGTCACACAAAACTTATTTGATTAATATCAATCACACAAAACTCATTTGATTAAAATAAAGTCACACAAAACTCATTTGATTAATATCAATCACACAAACCTCATTTGATTGAACTACCTTCACACAAAATTCTTTTGTTTAATATCAATCAAGCAAAACTCATTTGATTGAAATACAATCACACAAAACTCATTTGATTAATATCATTCACACATAACTTTTTTGATTAAAATACATTCACACAAAACTCATTTGTTTAATATCAATCACACAAATCTCATTTGATTGAAGTAGTCACACAAAACTCATTTAATTAATATAATCACCCAAAACTCAATTGATTAAAATACAGTCTCACAAAACTCGTTTGATCAATATCAATCAGATAAAAGTCATTTGATTAAATTATACTCACAGAAAACTCATTTGATTAATATCAATCACACAAAACTAATTTGATTGAAATACATTCAGACAAAACTCATTTGATTAACATCATTCACACAAACCTCATTTGATTAAAATACAGTTACACCAAACTCATTTGATTAATATCAATCACACAAACCTTATTTGATTAATATACAGTCACATAAAACTCATCTGATTAATATGAATCACTCAACACTCATTTGATCAAAATACCGTCACAAAAAACTCATTTGATTAATATCAATCACACAAAGCTAATTTGATTGAACTACAGTCACACAAAACTCATTTGATTAATATCAATCACACAAAACTCATTTGATTAATATCACTCACACAAAACTCATTTGATTAATATCAATCACACAAAACTCATTTGATTAAAATACAGTTAGACAAAACTCATTTAAGTAAAATACAGTCACACAAAACTTATTTGATTAACATGGATCAAACAAAACTCATTTGATTAAAATACAGTCACACAAAACTCATTTGATTAAAATACAGTCACACAAAACTCATTTAATTAAAATACAGTCACACAAAACTCATTTGATTAATATGAATCAAGCAAAACCCATTTGATTAAAATACAGTCACACGAAACTCATTTGATTAATATCAATCACACAAAACTCATTTGATTAAAATAAAGTAACACAAAACTCATTTGATTAATATCAATCACACAAACCTCATTTGATTGAACTACCTTCACACAAAATTCTTTTGTTTAATATCAATCAAGCAAAACTCATTTGATTGAAATACAATCACACAAAACTCATTTGATTAATATCAATCACACATAACTTTTTTGATTAAAATACATTCACACAAAACTCATTTGTTTAATATCAATCACACAAACCTCATTTGATTGAAGTACAGTCACACAAAACTCATTTAATTAATATCAATCACCCAAAACTCAATTGATTAAAATACAGTCTCACAAAATTCGTTTGATCAATATCAATCACACAAAAGTCATTTGATTAAATTATGATCACAGAAAACTCATTTGATTAATATCAATCACACAAAACTAATTTGATTGAAATACATTCAGACAAAACTCATTTGATTAACATCATTCACACAAACCTCATTTGATTAAAATACAGTTACACCAAAATCATTTGATTAATATCAATCACACAAATCTTATTTGATTAAGATACAGTCCCATAAAACTCATCTGATTAATATGAATCACTCAACACTCATTTGATCAAAATACCGTCACACAAAACTCATTTTATTAATATCAATCACACAAAGCTAATTTGATTTAACTACAGTCACACAAAACTCATTTGATTAATATCAAACACACAAATCTCATTTGATTAATATCAATCACACAAAACTTTTTTGATTAAAAAACAGTCACACAAAACTCATTTGTTTAATATCAATCACACAAACCTCACTTGATTGAAGTACAGCCACACAAAACTGATTTGATTAATATCAATCACACAAAACTTATTTGATTAAAATAGTCAAGCAAAATTCAATTGATTAATATCAATCACACAAAACTCATTTGACTAAAATACAGTCATATAAAACTTATTTGGTAAACATAAATCATAAAAAACCCATTTTATTAAAATACACTCACACAAAACTCATTTGAGCAATATCAATCACAAAAATCTTTTTTGATTAAAGTACAGTCACACAAAGCTCATTTGATTAATATCAATCAAACAAAACTCATTTGATTAAAGACAGTTACAGAAAACTAATTCGATTAATATCAGTCACATAAACCTCATTTGATTAAAATACAGTCACACAAAACTCATTTGATTAAAATACTGTAACACAAAACTCATATGATTAAAATACTGTCACACAAAACGCATTTGATTTAAATACAGTTCCACATGATTCATTTGATTAATAACAATCACACAAAACCCATTTGATTGAAATACTCTCATACAAAAGTCATTTGATTAATATCAATCACACAAAACTAATTTGATTAAAATATAGTCACACAAAACTCATTTGTTTAATATCAATCACACAAACCTCATTTGATTGAAGTACAGCCACACAAAACTTATTTGATTAATATCAATCACACAAAACTTATTTGATTAAAATAGTCACGGAAAATTCAATTGATTAATATCAATCACACAAAACTCATTTGACTAAAATACAGTCATATAAAACTTATTTGGTAAATATAAATAATAAAAAATCCATTTTATTAAAATACACTCATACAAAACTCATTTGAGCAATATCAATCACAAAAATCTTTTTTGATTAAAGTACAGTCACACAAAGCTCATTTGATTAATATCAATCAAACAAAACTCATTTGATTAGAAGACAGTTACAGAAAACTCATTTGATTAATATCAGTCACATAAACCTCATTTGATTAAAATACAGTCACACAAAACTCATTTGATTAAAATACTGTAACACAAAACTCATATGATTAAAATACTGTCACACAAAACGCATTTGATTTAAATACAGTTCCACATGATTCATTTGATTAATAACAATCACACAAAACCCATTTGATTGAAATACTCTCATACAAAAGTCATTTGATTAATATCAATCACACAAAACTAATTTGATTAAAATATAGTCACACAAAACTCATTTCAGTAATATCACACAAAACTCATTTGATTAAAATACAGTCACACAAAACTCATTTAATTAATATCAATCACACGGAACTCATTTGATTAAAAACAGTCGTACAAAACACCTTTGATTAATATTAATCACACGAATCTTATTTGATTAAAATACAGTTACACAAAACTCAATTGATTAATAACAATCCTACAAAACTCATTTTATTAAAATATAGTCACACAAATCTCTTTTGAGTAATGTTAATCACACAAAACTTATTTGATTAAAATACTGTCACACAAAACTCATTTGATTGATATCAATCACACAAAACTAATTTGAGTAAATTATACTCACACAAAACTCATTTGATTAATATCAATCACACAAACCTTATTTGATTAAAATACAGTCACACAACACTCATTTGGTTAATATAAATCAAACAAAACTCATTTGATTAAAATACAGACACACAAAACTCATTTGAGCGATATCAATCATACAAAACTCATTCGATTAAAAGACAGTTACAGAAAACTCATTTGATTAATATCAATCACATAAAATTCATTTGATTAAAATACAGTCACACAAAACTCATTTGAGTTTAATACTGTGACACAAAACTCATTTGTTTGAACTACAGTCACACAAAACTCATTTAATTAATATCAATAACACAAAACCCATTTGATTAAAATAGAGTCACACAAAACTCATTTGATTAATTTTCATAACACAAAACTCATTCGATTAAAATACAGTCACGCAAAACTCATTGAATTAAAATACTGTGACACAAAACTCATTTGATTGAACTACAGTCACACAAAACTCATTCAATTAAAATCAATCACCCAAAACCCAATTGATTAAAATACAGTCTCATAAAACTCATTTGATTAATATCAATCACACAAAAGTCATTTGATTAAATTATACTCACACAAACTCATTTGATTAATATCAATTACACAAAACTAATTTGATTGAAATACATTTAGACAAAACTCATTTGATTAATATCATTCACACAAAACTCATTTGATTAAAATACAGTTACACCTAACTCATTTGATTGATATGAATCACACAAAGCTTATTTGATTAAGATACACTCACATAAAACTCATCTGATTAATATCAATCACTCAACACTCATTTGATCAAAATACCGTCACACAAAACTCATTTGATTAATATCAATCACACAAAACTAATTTGATTGAACTACAGTCACACAAAACTCATTTGATTAATATCAATCACACAAATTCATTTGATTAATATCAATCACACAAAACTCATTTGATTAAAATAGTCACACAAAACTCCTTTAAGTAAAATATAGTCACACAAAACTCATTTGATTAATATGAATCAAACAAAACTCATTTGATTAAAATACAGTCACACAAAACTCAGTTGATTAATATCAATCACACAAAACTCATTTGATTAAAATAAAGTCACACAAAACTCATTTGATTAATATCAATCACACAAACCTCATTTGATTGAACTACCTTCACACAAAATTCTTTTGTTTAATATCAATCAAGCAAAACTCATTTGATTGAAATACAATCACACAAAACTCATTTGATTAATATCATTCACATATAACTTTTTTGATTAAAATACATTCACACAAAACTCATTTGATTAAAATACAGTCTCACAAAACTCGTTTGATCAATATCAATCACACAAAAGTCATTTGATTAAATTATACTCACAGAAAACTCATTTGATTAATATCAATCACACAAAACTAATTTGATTGAAATACATTCAGACAAAATTCATTTCATTAACATCATTCACACAAACCTCATTTGATTAAAATACAGTTACACCAAACTCATTTAATTAATATCAATCACACAAACCTTATTTGATTAAGATATAGTCACATAAAACTCATCTGATTAATATCAATCACTCAACACTCATTTGATCAAAATACCGTCACACAAAACTCATTTGATTAATATCAATCACACAAAGCGAATTTCATTGAACTACAGTCACACAAAACTCATTTGATTAATATCAATCACACAAAACTCATTTGATTAATATCAATCACACAAAACTCATTTGATTAAAATACAGTCACACAAAACTCATTTAAGTAAAATACAGTCACACAAAACTTATTTGATTAATATGGATCAAACAAAACTCCTTTGATTAAAATACAGTCACACAAAATTCATTTAATTAAAATACAGTCACACAAAACTCATTTGATTATTATGAATCAAGCAAAACTCATTTGATTAAAATACAGTAACACGAAACTCATTTGATTAATATGAATCACACAAAACTCATTTGATTAAAATAAAGTAACACAAAACTTATTCGATTAATATGAATCACACAAACCTCGTTTGATTTAACTACCTTCACACAAAATTCTTTTGTTTAATATCAATCAAGCAAAACTCATTTGATTGAAATACAATCACACAAAACTCATTTGATTAATATCAATCACACATAACTTTTTTGATTAAAATACATTCACACAAAACTCATTTGTTTAATATCAATCACACAAACCTCATTTGATTGAAGTACAGTCACACAAAACTCATTTAATCAATATCAATCACCCAAAACTCAATTGATTAAAATACAGTCTCACAAAACTCGTTTGATCAATGTCAATCACACAAAAGTCATTTGATTAAATTATGTTCACAGAAAACTCATTTGATTAATATCAATCACACAAAACTAATTTGATTGAAATACATTCAGAAAAAACTCATTTGATTAACATCATTCACACAAACCTCATATGATTAAAATACAGTTACACCAAACTCATTTGATTAATATCAATCACACAAAGCTTATTTGATTAAGATACAGTCACATAAAACTCATGTGATTAATATGAATCACTCAACACACATTTGATCAAAATACCGTCACACAAAACTCATTCGATTAATATCAATCACACAAAGCTAATTTGATTGAACTACAGTCACACAAAACTCATTTGATTAATATCAAACACACAAATCTCATTTGATTAATATCAATCACACAAAACTCATTTGATTAAAATACAGTCACACAAAACTCATTTAAGTGAAATACAGTCACACAAAACCCATTTGATTAATATGAATCAAATAAAACTCATTTGATTAAAATACAGTCACACAAAACTCATTTGATTAATATCAATCACACAAAACTCATTTGATTAAAATAAAGTCACACAAAAGTCATTTGATTAATATCAATCACACAAACCTCATTTGATTGAACTACAGTCACACAAAACTCATTTGTTTAATATCAATCACATAAACCTCATTTGATTGAAGTACAGTCACACAAAACTGATTTGATTTATATCAATCACACAAAACTTATTTGATTAAAATATAGTCACGCAAAATTCAATTGATTAATATCAATCACACAAAACTCAATTGACTATAATACAGTCATATAAAACTCATTTGGTAAATATGAATTATAAAAAACTCATTTCATTAGAATAGTCACACAAAACTCATTTGAGCATTATCAATCAGTAAAATCTTTTTTGATTAAAGTACAGTCACAAAAAGGTCATTTGATTAATATCAAACAAAATTCATTTGATTAAAAGACAGTTACAGAAAACTCATTTGATAATATCAGTCACATAAACCTCATTTGACTTAAATACAGTCACAGAAATCTCATTTGATTAAAATACTGTAACACAAAACTCATATGATTAAAATACTGTCACAAAAAACGCATTTGATTTAAACACAGTTCCACAGGATTCATTTGATTCATAACAATCACACAAAACCCATTTGATTGAAATACTCTCATACAAAAGTCACTTGATTAATATCAATCACACAAAACTAATTTGATTAAAATATAGTCACACAAAAATCATTTCAGTAATATCACACAAAATCTCATATGATGAAAATACAGTCACACAAAAGTCATTTAATTAATATCAATCACACGAAACTCATTTGATTAAAATACAGTCACACAAAACACCTTTGATTAATATCAATCACACGAATCTCATTTGATTAAAATACAGTCACACAAAACTCAATTGATTAATAACAATCCCACAAAACTCATTTTATTTAAATATAGTCACACAAATCTCTTTTGAGTAATGTTAATCACACAAAACTTATTTGATTAAAATACAGTCACACAAAACTCATTTGATTGATATCAATCACGGAAAACTAATTTGATTAAATTATACTCACACAAAACTCATTTGATTAATATCATTCACACAAAACTCATTGATTAAAATACAGTCACACAACACTCATTTGGTTAATATAAATCATACAAAACTCATTTGATTAAAATACAGACACACAAAACTCATTTGAGCAATATCAATCACAAAAATCTTTTTTGATTAAAATACAGTCACACAAAGCTCATTTGATTAATATCAATCATATAAAACTCATTCGATTAAAAGACAGTTACACAAAACTCATTTGATTAATATCAATCACACAAAACTCATTTGATTAAAATACAGTCAAACAAAACTCATTTGAGTTTAATACTGTGAGACAAAACTCATTTGTTTGAACTACAGTCACACAAAACTCATTTAATTAATATCAATCACACAAAACCAATTTGATTAAAATAGAGTAACACAAAACTCATTTGATTAATATCAATCACACTAAACTCATACGATTAAAATACAGTCACGCAAAACTCATTCAATTAAAATACTGTGACACAAAACTCATTTGATTGAACTACAGTCACACAAAACTCATTTAATTAATATCAATCACCCAAAACTCAATTGGTTAAAGTACAGTCTCACAAAACTCATTTGATTAATATCAATCACACAAAAGTCATTTGATTAAATTATACTCACACAAAACTCATTTGATTAATATCAATCACACAAAACTATTTTGATGGAAATACATTCAGACAAAACTCATTTGATTAATAGCATTCAGACAAAACTCATTTGATTAAAATACAGTTACACCAAACTCATTTGATTAATATCAATCACACAAAGCTTATTTGATTAAGATAGAGTTACATAAAACTCATCTGGATAATATCAATTACTCAACACTCATTTGATCAAAATACCGTCACACAAAACTCATTTGATTAATATCAATCACACGAAGCTCATTTGATTGAACTACAGTCACACAAAACTCATTTGATTGATATCAATCACACAAAACTCATTTGATTAAAATACAGTCACACAAAACTCATTTAATTAAAATACAGTGACAGAAAACTATTTGATTAATATGAATCAAGCAAAACTCATTTGCTTAAAATACAGTCACGCAAAACTCATTTGATTAATATCAATCACACAAAACTCATTTGATTAAAATAAAGTAACACAAAACTCATTTGATTAATATCAATCACACAAACCTCATTTGATTTAACTACCTTCACACAAAATTCTTTTGTTTAATATCAATCAAGCAAAACTCATTTGATTGAAATACAATTACACAAAACTTATTTGATTAATATCAGTCACATAACTTTTTTGATTAAAATACATTCACACAAAACTCATTTGTTTAATATCAATCACACAAACCTCATTTGATTGAAGTACAGTCTCACAAAACTGATTTGATTAATATGAATCACACAAAACTTATTTGATTAAAATACAGTCACGCAAAATTCAATTGATTAATATTAATCACACAAAACTCATTCGACTAAAATACAGTCATATAAAACTCATTTGGTAAATATAAATCATAAAAAAACTCATTTGATTAAAATACAGTCACACAAAGCTCATTTGATTAATATCAATCAAACAACACTCATTTGATTAAAAGACACTTAGAGAAAGCTAATTTGATTAATATCAGTCACATAAACCTCATTTGGTTAAAATAGAATCACACAAATCTCATTTGATTAAAATACTGTAACACAAAACTCATATGATTAAAATTCTGTCACACAAAACGCATTTGATATAAATACAGTTCCACAGGATTCATTTGATTATTAACAATCACACAAAACCCATTAGATTGAAATACTCTCATACAAAAGTTATTTGATTAATATCAATCACACAAAAATAATTTGATTAAAATATAGTCACACAAAAATCATTTCAGTAATATCACACAAAAATCATTTGATTAAAATACAGTCACACAAAACTTATTTAATTAATATCAATCACACGAAACTCATTTGATTAAAAAACATTCACACAAAACACCTTTGATTAATATCAATCAGAAGAATCTTATTTGATTAAAATACAGTCACACAAAACTCATTTGATTGATATCAATCACACAAAACTAATTTGTTTAAATTATACTCACACAAAACTCATTTGATTAATATCAATCACACAAACTTCATTTGATTAAAATACAGTCACACAACATTCATTTGGTTAATATAAATCATAGAAAACTCATTTGATTAAAATACAGGCACAGAAAACTCCTTTGAGCAATATCCTCATTTGAGCAATATCCATCACAAAAATCTTTTTTGATTAAACTAAAGTCACACAACACTGATTTGGTTAATATAAATCATACAAAACTCATTCGATTAAAAGACAGTTACACAAAACTCATTTGATTAATATCAATCACACAAACCTCATTTGATTAAAATACATTCACACAAAACTCATTTGAGTTGAATACTGTGACACAAAACTCATTTGTTTGAACTACAGTCACACAAAATTCATTTAATTGATATCGATCACACAAAACCCAATTGAATAAAATAGAGTCACACAAAACTCATTTGATTAGTATCAATCACACAAAACTCATACGATTAAAATACAGTTACGCAAAACTCATTCAGTTAAAATACTGTTACACAAAACTCATTTAATTGAACTACAGTCACACAAAACTCATATAATTAATATTAATCACCCAAAACTCAATTGATCAAAATACAATCTCACAAAACTCAATTGATTAATATCAATCACACAAAAGTCATTTGATTAAACTATACTCTCACAAAACTCATTTGATTAATATCAATCACACAAAATTAATTTGATTGAAATACATTCAGACAAAACTCATTTGATTAATATCATTCACACAAAACTCATTTGATTAAAATACAGTTACACCAAACTCATTTGATTAATATCAATCACACAAAATTAATTTGATTGAAATACATTCAGACAAAACTAATTTGATTAATATCAATAACACAAAACTCATTTTATTAAAATAAAGTCAAACAAAACTCATTTGATTAATATCAATCACACAAACCTCATTTCATTGAACTACATTCACACAAAACTGATTTGATTAATATCAATCACACAAAGCTTATTTGATTAAAATACAGTCACGCAAAATACAATTGATTAATATCAATCAAACAAAACTCTTTTGACTAAAATACAGTCATATAAAACTCATTTGGTAAATATAAATCATAAAAAAACTCACTTGATTAAAATACAGTCACACAAAACTCATTTGAGCAATATCAATCACAAAAATCTTTTTTGATTAAAGTATAGTCACAGAAAGGTCACTTGATTAATATCAATCAAACAAAACTCATTTGATTAAAAGACAGTTACAGAAAACTCATTTGATTAATATCAGTCACATAAACCTCATTTGATTAAAATACAGTCACACAAATCTCATTTGATTAAAATACTGTAACACAAAACTCATATGATTAAAATACTGTCACACAAAACGCATTTGATTTAAATACAGTTTCCACAAGATTCATTTCATTAATAACAATCACACAAAACCCATTTGATTGAAATACTCTCATACAAAAGGCATTTGATTAATATCAATTACACAAAACTAATTTGATTAAAATATAGTCACACAAAAAACATTCAGTAATATCACACAAAACTCATTTGATTAATATGAATCTAACAAAACTCATTTGATTAAAATACAGTCACACAAAATTCATTTGATTAATATCAATCACACAAAACTCATTTGATCAAAATAAAGTCACCCAAAACTCATTTGATTAATATCAATCACACAAACCTCATTTGATTGAACTACAGTCACACAAAACTCTTGATTAATATCAATCAAGCAAAACTAATTTGATTAAAATACATTCACACAAAACTCATTTGATTAATATCAATCACACAAAACTTTTTTGATTAAAATATAGTCACACAAAACTCATTTGTTTAATATCAATCACACAAACCTCACTTGATTGAAGACAGTCACACAAAACTGATTTGTTTAATATCAATCACACAAAACTTATTTGATTAAAATAGTCACGCAAAATTCAGTTGATTAATAGCAATCACACAAAACTCATTTGACTAAAATACAGTCATATAAAACTTATTTGGTAAATATAAATCTTAAAAAACCCATTTCATTAAAATACACTCACACAAAACTCATTTGAGCAATATCAATCACAAAAACCTTTTTTGATTAAAGTACAGTCACACAAAGCTCATTTGATTAATATCAATCAAACAAAACTCATTTGATTAAAAGACAGTTACAGAAAACTCATTTGATTAATATCAGTCACATAAACCTCATTTGATTAAAATACAGTCACACAAATCTCATTTGACTAAAATATTATAACACAAAACTCATATGATTAAAATACTGTCACACAAAACGCATTTGATTTAAATACAGTTCCACGTGATTCATTTGATTAATTACAATCACACAAAACCCATTTGATTGAAATACTCTCATACAAAAGTCATTTGATTAATATCAATCACACAAAACTAATTTGATTAAAATATAGTCACACAGAATTCATTTCAGTAATATCACACAAAACTCATTTGATTAAAATACAGTCACACAAATCTCATTTGATAAAAATACTGTAACAAAAAACTCATATGATTAAAATACTGTCACACAAAACGCATTTGATTTAAATACAGTCCACAAGATTCATTTGATTAATAACAATCACACAAAACCCATTTGATTGAAATACTCTCATACAAAAGTCATTTGATTAATATCAATCACACAAAACTAATTTGATTAAAATATAGTCACACAAAAATCATTCAGTAATATCACACAAAACTCATTTGATTAATGTGAATCTAAGAAAACTCATATAATTAAAATACAGTCACACCAAACTCATTTGATTAATATCAATCACACAAAACTCATTTGATGAAAATAAAGTCACCCAAAACTCATTTGATTAATATCAATCACACAAACCTCATTTGACTGAACTACAGTCACACAAAACTCTTTTGATTAATATCAATCAAGCAAAACTCATTTGATTAAAATACAATCACACAAAACTCATTTGATTAATATCAATCACACAAAACTTTTTTGATTAAAATACAGTCACACAAAACTCATTTGTTTAATATCAATCACACAAACCTCACTTGATTGAAGTACAGCCACACAAAACTGATTTGATTAATATCAATCACACAAAATTTATTTGATTAAAATAGTCACGCAAAATTCAATTGATTAATATTAATCACACAAAACTCATTTGACTAAAATACAGTCATATAAAACTTATTTGGTAAATATAAATCATAAAAAACCCATTTTATTAAAATACACTCACACAAAACTCATTTGAGCAATATCAATCACAAAAATCTTTTTTGATTAAAGTACAGTCACGCAAAGCTCATTTGATTAATATCAATAAAAAAAACTCATTTGATTAAAAGACTGTTTCAGAAAACTCATTTGATTAATATCAGTCACATAAACCACATTTGATTAAAATACAGTCACACAAAACTCATTTGATTAAAATACTTTAACACAAAACTCATATGATTAAAATACTGTCACACAAAACGCATTTGATTTAAATACAGTTCCAAATGATTCATTTGATTAATAACAATCACACAAAACCCATTTGATTGAAATACTCTCATACAAAAGTCATTTGATTAATATCAATCACACAAAACTAATTTGATTAAAATATAGTCACACAAAATTCATTTCAGTAATATGACAAAAAACTCATTTGATTAAAATACAGTCACACAAAACTCATTTAATTAATATCAATCACACGGAACTCATTTGATTAAAAACAGTAATACAAAACACCTTTGATTAATATTAATCACACGAATCTTATTTGATTAAAATACAGTTACACAAAACTCAATTGATTAATAACTATCCTACAAAACTCATTTTATTAAAATATAGTCACACAAATCTCTTTTGAGTAATGTTAATCACACAAAACTTATTTGATTAAAATACAGTCACACAAAACTCATTTGATTGATATCAATCACACAAAACTAATTTGATTAAATTATACTCACACAAAACTCATTTGATTAATATCAATCACACAAAACTTATTTGATTAAAATACAGTCACACAACACTCATTTGGTTAATATAAATCAAACAAAACTCATTTGATTAAAATACAGACACACAAAACTCATTTGAGCAAAATCAATCACAAAAATCTTTTTTGATTAAAATGCAGTCACACAAAGCTCATTTGATTAATATCAATCATACAAAACTCACTCGATTAAAAGACAGTTACAGAAAACTCATTTGATTAATATGAATCACATAAAATTCATTTGATTAAAATACAGTCACACAAGACTCATTTGAGTTTAATACTGTGACACAAAACTCATCTGTTTGAACTACAGTCACACAAAACTCATTTAATTAATATCAATCACACAAAACCCATTTGATTAAAATAGAGTCACACAAAACTCATTTGATTAATTTTAATAACACAAAACTCATACTATTAAAATACAGTCACGCAAAACTCATTCAATTAAAATAATGTGACACAAAACTCATTTGATTGAACTACAGTCACACAAAACTCATTCAATTAAAATCAATCACACAAAACTCAATTGATTAAAATACAGTCTCATAAAACTCATTTGATTAATATCAATCACACAAAAGTCATTTGATTCAATTATACTCACACAAACTCATTTGATTAATATCAATTACACAAAACTAATTTGATTGAAATACATTCAGACAAAACTCATTTGATTAATATCATTCACACAAAACTCATTTGATTAAAATACAGTTACACCTAACTCATTTGATTGATATGAATCACACAAAGCTTATTTGATTAAGATACAGTCACATAAAACTCATCTGATTAATATCAATCACTCACCAATCATTTGATCAAAATACCGTCACACAAAACTCATTTGATTAATATCAATCACACAAAGCTAATTTGATTGAACTACAGTCACACAAAACTCATTTGATTAATATCAATCACACAAAACTCATTTGATTAATATCAATCACACAAAACTCATTTGATTAATATCAATCACACAAAACTCATTTGATTAAAATACAGTCACACAAAACTCATTTAAGTAAAATACAGTCACACAAAACTTATTTGATTAATATGGATCAAACAAAACTCATTTGATTAAAATACAGTCACACAAAACTCATTTAATTAAAATACGGTCACACAAAACTCATTTGATTAATATGAATCAAGCAAAACTCATTTGATTAAAATACAGTAACACGAAACTCATTTGATTAATATCAATCACACAAAACTCATTTGATTAAAATAAAGTAACACAAAACTCATTTGATTAATATCAATCACACAAACCTCATTTGATTTAACTACCTTCACACAAAATTCTTTTGTTTAATATCAATCAAGCAAAACTCATTTGATTGAAATACAATCACACAAAACTCATTTGATTAATATCAATCACACATAACTTTTTTGATTAAAATACATTCACACAAAACTCATTTGATTAATATCAATCACACAAACCTCATTTGATTTAACAACCTTCACACAAAATTCTTTTGTTTAATATCAATCAAGCAAAACTCATTTGATTGAAATACAATCACACAAAACTCATTTGATTAATATCAATCACACATAACTTTTTTTATTAAAATACATTCACACAAAACTCATTTGTTTAATATCAATCACACAAACCTCATTTGATTGAAGTACAGTCACACAAACCTCATTTAATTAATATCAATCACCCAAAACTCAATTGATTAAAATACAGTCTCACAAAACTCGTTTGATCAATATCAATCACACAAAAGTCATTTGATTAAATTATACTCACAGAAAACTCATTTGATTAATATCAATCACACAAAACTAATTTGAGTGAAATACATTCAGAAAAAACTCATTTGATTAACATCATTCACACAAACCTCATTTGATTAAAATACAGTTACACCAAACTCATTTGATTAATATCAATCACACAAAGTTTATTTGATTAAGATACAGTCACATAAAACTCATGTGATTAATATAAATCACTCAACACTCATTTGATCAAAATACCGTCACACAAAACTCATTTGATTAATATCAATCACACAAAGCTAATTTGATTGAGCTACAGTCACACAAAACTCATTTGATTAATATCAACCACACAAATCTCATTTGATTAATATCAATCACACAAAACTCATTTGATTAAAATACAGTCACACAAAACTCATTTAAGTGAAATACAGTCACACAAAACTCATTTGATTAATATCAATCACACAAACCTCATTTGATTGAACTACAGTCACACAAAACTCTTTTGATTAATATCAATCAAGCAAAACTAATTTGTTTAAAATACAATCACACAAAACTCATTTGATTGATATCAATAACACATAACTTTTTTGATTAAAATACAGTCACACAAAACTCATTTGTTTAATATCAATCACATAAACCTCATTTGATTGAAGTACAGTCACACAAAACTGATTTGATTAATATCAATCACACAAAACTTATTTGATTAAAATATAGTCACGCAAAATTCAATTGATTAATATCAATCACACAAAACTCAATTGACTAAAATACAGTCATATAAAACTCATTTGGTAAATATAAATTATAAAAAACTCATTTCATTAAAATAGTCACAAAAAACTCATTTGAGCATAATCAATCAGTAAAATCTTTTTTGATTAAAGTACAGTCACAAAAAGCTCATTTGATTAATATCAAACAAAATTCATTTGATTAAAAGACAGTTACAGAAAACTCATTTGATAATATCAGTCACATAAACCTCTTTTGACTTAAATACAGTCACAGAAATCTCATTTGATTAAAATACTGTAACACAAAACTCATATGATTAAAATACTGTCACAAAAAACGCATTTGATTTAAACACAGTTCCACAAGATTCATTTGATTCATAACAATCACACAAAACCCATTTGATTGAAATACTCTCATACAAAAGTCACTTGATTAATATCAATCACACAAAACTAATTTGATTAAAATACAGTCACACAAAAATCATTTCAGAAATATCACACAAAACTCATATGATGAAAATACAGTCACACAAAAGTCATTTAATTAATATCAATCACACGAAACTCCTTTGATTAAAAAAGTCATACAAAACACCTTTGATTAATATCAATCACACGAATCTCATTTGATTAAAATACAGTCACACAAAACTCAATTGATTAATAACAATCCCACAAAACTCATTTTATTTAAATATAGTCACACAAATCTCTTTTGAGTAATGTTAATCACACAAAACTTATTTGATTAAAATACAGTCACACAAAACTCATTTGATTGATATCAATCACGGAAAACTAATTTGATTAAATTATACTCACACAAAACTCATTTGATTAATATCATTCACACAAAACTCATTTGATTAAAATACAGTCACACAACACTCATTTGGTTAATATAAATCATACAAAAGTCATTTGATTAAAATACAGACACACAAAACTCATTTTAGCAATATCAATCACAAAAATCTTTTTTGATTAAAATACAGTCACACAAAGCTCATTTGATTAATATCAATCATATAAAACTCATTCGATTAAAAAACAGTTGCACAAAACTCATTTGATTAATATCAATCACACAAAACTCATTTGATTAAAATACAGTCAAACAAAATTCATGTGAGACAAAACTCATTTGTTTGAACTACAGTCACACAAAACTCTTTTGATGAATATCAATCAAGCAAAACTAATTTGATTAATATACAATCACACAAAACTCATTTGATTAATATCAATAACATAACTTTTTTGATTAAAATACAGTCACACAAAACTCATTTGTTTAATATCAATCACATAAACCTCATTTGATTGAAGTACAGTCACACAAAACTGATTTGATTAATATCAATCACACAAAACTTATTTGATTAAAATATAGTCACGCAAAATTCAATTGATTAATATCAATCACACAAAACTCAATTGACTAAAATACAGTCATATAAAACTCATTTGGTAAATATAAATTATAAAAAACTCATTTCATTAAAATAGTCACAAAAAACTCATTTGAGCATAATCAATCAGTAAAATCTTTTTTGATTAAAGTACAGTCACAAAAAGCTCATTTGATTAATATCAAACAAAATTCATTTGATTAAAAGACAGTTACAGAAAACTCATTTGATAATATCAGTCACATAAACCTCATTTGACTTAAATACAGTCACAGAAATCTCATTTGATTAAAATGCTGTAACACAAAACTCATATGATTAAAATACTGTCACAAAAAACGCATTTGATTTAAACACAGTTCCACAAGATTCATTTGATTCATAACAATCACACAAAACCCATTTGATTGAAATACTCTCATACAAAAGTCACTTGATTAATATCAATCACACAAAACTAATTTGATTAAAATACAGTCACACAAAAGTCATTTAATTAATATCAATCACACGAAACTCATTTGATTAAAAAACAGTCATACAAAACACCTTTGATTAATATCAATCACACGAATCTCATTTGATTAAAATACAGTCACACAAATCTCATTTGAGCAATATCAATCACAAAAATCTTTTTTGATTAAAGTATAGTCACAGAAAGGTCATTTGATTAATATCAATCAAACAAAACTCATTTGATTAAAAGACAATTACAGAAAACTCATTTGATTAATATCAGTCACATAAACCTCATTTGATTAAAATACAGTCACACAAATCTCATTTGATTAAAATACTGTAACACAAAATTCATATGATTAAAATACTGTCACAAAAAACGCATTTGATTTAAATACAGTTTCCACAAGATTCATTTCATTAATAACAATCACACAAAACCCATTTGATTGAAATACTCTCATACAAAAGGCATTTGATTAATATCAATTACACAAAACTAATTTGATTAAAATATAGTCACACAAAAATCATTCAGTAATATCACACAAAACTCATTTGATTAATATGAATCTAACAAAACTCATTTGATTAAACTACAGTCACACAAAATTCATTTGATTAATATCAATCACACAAAACTCATTTGATCAAAATAAAGTCACCCAAAACTCATTTGATTAATATCAATCACACAAACCTCATTTGATTGAACTACAGACACACAAAACTCTTTTGATTAATATCAATCAAGCAAAACTCATTTGATTAAAATACAATCACACAAAACTCATTTGATTGATATCAATCACACAAAACTTTTTTGATTAAAATACAGTCAAACAAAACTCATTTGTTTAATATCAATCACACAAACCTCACTTGATTGAAGACATCACACAAAACTGATTTGTTTAATATCAATCACACAAAACTTATTTGTTTAAAATAGTCACGCAAAATTCAATTGATTAATATCAATCACACAAAACTCATTTGACTAAAATACAGTCATATAAAACTTATTTGGTAAATATAAATCATAAAAAACCCATTTTATTAAAATACACTCACACAAAACTCATTTGAGCAATATCAATCACAAAAAACTTTTTTGATTAAAGTATAGTCACACAAAGCTCATTTGATTAATATCAATCAAACAAAACTCATTTGATTAAAAGACAGTTACAGAAAACTCATTTGATTAATATCAGTCACATAAACCTCATTTGATTAAAATACAGTCACACAAATCTCATTTGACTAAAATATTATAACACAAAACTCATATGATTAAAATACTGTCACACAAAACGCATTTGATTTAAATACAGTTCCACAAGATTCATTTGATTAATATCAATCACACAAAACTAATTTGATTAGAATATAGTCACACAAAATTCATTTCAGTAATATGACAAAAAACTCATTTGATTAAAATACAGTCACACAAAACTCATTTAATTAATATCAATCACACGGAACTCATTTGATTAAAAACAGTCATACAAAACACCTTTGATTAATATTAATCACACGAATCTTATTTGATTAAAATACAGTTACAGAAAACTCAATTGATTAATAACTATCCTACAAAACTCATTTTATTAAAATATAGTCACACAAATCTCTTTTGAGTAATGTTAATCACACAAAACTTATTTGATTAAAATACAGTCACACAAAACTCATTTGATTGATATCAATCACACAAAACTAATTTGATTAAATTATACTCACACAAAACTCATTTGATTAATATCAATCACGCAAAACTTATTTGATTAAAATACAGTCACACAACACTCATTTGGTTAATATAAATCAAACAAAACTCATTTGATTAAAATACAGACACACAAAACTCATTTGCGCAATATCAATCACAAAAATCTTTTTTGATTAAAATGCAGTCACACAAAGCTCATTTGATTAATATCAATCATACAAAACTCATTCGATTAAAAGACAGTTACAGAAAACTCATTTGATTAATATTAATCACATAAAATTCATTTGATTAAAATACAGTCACACAAGACTCATTTGAGTTTAATACTGTGACACAAAACTCATCTGTTTGAACTACAGTCACACAAAACTCATTTAATTAATATCAATCACACAAAACCCATTTGATTAAAATAGAGTCACACAAAACTCATTTGATTAATTTTAATAACACAAAACTCATACTATTAAAATACAGCCACGCAAAACTCATTCAATTAAAATACTGTGACATAAAACTCATTTGATTAAACTATAGTCACACAAAACTCATTCAATTAAAATCAATCACCCAAAACTCAATTGATTAAAATACAGTCTCATAAAACTCATTTGATTAATATCAATCACACAAAAGTCATTTGATTAAATTATACTCACACAAACTCATTTGATTAATATCAATTACACAAAACTAATTTGATTGAAATACATTCAGACAAAACTCATTTGATTAATATCATTCACACAAAACTCATTTGATTAAAATACAGTTACACCTAACTCATTTGATTGATATGAATCACACAAAGCTTATTTGATTAAGATACAGTCACATAAAACTCATCTGATTAATATCAATCACTCACCACTCGTTTGATCAAAATACCGTCACACAAAACTCATTTGATTGATATCAATCACACAAAGCTAATTTGATTGAACTACAGTCACACAAAACTCATTTGATTAATATCAATCACACAAAACTCATTTGATTAATATCAATCACACAAAACTCATTTGATTAAAATACAGTCACACAAAACTCATTTAAGTAAAATACAGTCACACAAAACTTATTTGATTAATATGGATCAAACAAAACTCATTTGATTAAAATACAGTCACACAAAACCCATTTGATTAAAATACAGTCACACAAAACTCATTTAATTAAAATACAGTCACACAAAACTCATTTGATTAATATGAATCAAGCAAAACTCATTTGATTAAAATACAGTAACACGAAACTCATTTGATTAATATCAATCACACAAAACTCATTTGATTAAAATACAGTCACACAAAACCCATTTGATTAAAATACAGTCACACAAAACTCATTTAATTAAAATACAGTCACACAAAACTCATTTGATTAATATGAATCAAGCAAAACTCATTTGATTAAAATACAGTAACACGAAACTCATTTGATTAATATCAATCACACAAACCTCATTTGATTTAACTACCTTCACACAAAATTCTTTTGTTTAATATCAATCAAGCAAAACTCATTTGATTGAAATACAATCACACAAAAGTCATTTGATTAATATCAATCACACATAACTTTTTTGATTAAAATACATTCACACAAAACTCATTTGATTAATATCAATCACACAAACCTCATTTGATTTAACTACCTTCACACAAAATTCTTTTGTTTAATATCAAGCAAGCAAAACTCATTTGATTGAAATACAATCACACAAAACTCATTTGATTAATATCAATCACACATAACTTTTTTGATTAAAATACATTCACACAAAACTCATTTGTTTAATATCAATCACACAAACCTCATTTGATTGAAGTACAGTCACACAAAACTCATTTAATTAATATCAATCACCCAAAACTCAGTTGATTAAAATACAGTCTCACAAAACTCGTTTGATCAATATCAATCACAGAAAAGTCATTTGATTAAATTATGCTCACAGAAAACTCATTTGATTAATATCAATCACACAAAACTAATTTGATTGAAATACATTCAGAAAAAACTCATTTGATTAACATCATTCACACAAACCTCATTTGATTAAAATACAGTTACACCAAACTCATTTGATTATTATCAATCACACAAAGCTTATTTGATTAAGATACAGTCACATAAAACTCATGTGATTAATATGAATCACTCAACATTCATTTGATCAAAATACCGTCACACAAAACTCATTTGATTAATATCAATCACACAAAGCTAATTTGATTGAGCTACAGTCACACAAAACTCATTTGATTAATATCAAACACACAAATCTCATTTGATTAATATCAATCACACAATACTCATTTCATTAAAATACAGTCACACAAAACTCATTTAAGTGAAATACAGTCACACAAAACTCATTTGATTAATATGAATCAAACAAAACCTATTTGATTAAAATACAGTCACACAAAACTCATTTGATTAATATCAATCACACAAAACTCATTTGATTAAAATAAAGTCACACAAAACTCATTTGATTAATATCAATCACACAAACCTCATTTGATTGAACTACAGTCACATAAAACTCTTTTTATTAATATCAATCAAGCAAAACTTATTTGATTAAAATACAATCACACAAAACTCATTTGATTAATATCAATAACACATAACTTTTTTGATTAAAATACAGTCACACAAAACTCATTTGTTTAATATCAATCACATAAACCTCATTTGATTGAAGTACAGTCACACAAAACTGATTTGATTAATATCAATCACACAAAACTTATTTGATTAAAATATAGTCACGCAAAATTCAATTGATTAATATCAATCACACAAAACTCAATTGACTAAAATACAGTCATATAAAACTCATTTGGTAAATATAAATTATAAAAAACTCATTTCGTTAAAATAGTCACAAAAAACTCATTTGAGCATAATCAATCAGTAAAATCTTTTTTGATTAAAGTACAGTCACAAAAAGCTCATTTGATTAATATCAAACAAAATTCATTTGATTAAAAGACAGTTACAGAAAACTCATTTGATAATATCAGTCACATAAACCTCATTTGACTTAAATACAGTCACAGAAATCTCATTTGATTAAAATACTGTAACACAAAACTCATATGATTAAAATAATGTCACAAAAAACGCATTTGATTTAAACACAGTTCCACAAGATTCATTTGATTCATAACAATCACACAAAACCCATTTGATTGAAATACTCTCATACAAAAGTCACTTGATTAATATCAATCACACAAAACTAATTTGATTAGAATATAGTCACACAAAAATCATTTCAGTAATATCACACAAAACTCATATGATGAAAATACAGTCACACAAAAGTCATATAATTAATATCAATCACACGAAACTCATTTGATTAAAAAACAGTCATACAAAACACCTTTGATTAATATCAATCACACGAATCTCATTTGATTAAAATACAGTCACACAAAACTCAATTGATTAATAACAATCCCACAAAACTCATTTTATTTAAATATAGTCACACAAATCTCTTTTGAGTAATGTTAATCACACAAAACTTATTTGATTAAAATACAGTCACACAAAACTCATTTGATTGATATCAATCACGGAAAACTAATTTGATTAAATTATACTCACACAAAACTCATTTGATTAATATCATTCACACAAAACTCATTTGATTAAAATACAGTCACACAACACTCATTTGGTTAATATAAATCTTAAAAAACTCATTTGATTAAAATACAGACACACAAAACTCATTTGAGTAATATCAATCACAAAAATCTTTTTTGATTAAAATACAGTCACCAAAGCTCATTTGATTAATATCAATCATATAAAATTCATTCGATTAAAAAACAGTTACACAAAAATCATTTGATTAATATCAATCACACAAAACTCATTTGATTAAAATACAGTCAAACAAAACTCATTTGAGTTTAATACTGTGAGACAAAACTCATTTGTTTGAACTACAGTCACACAAAACTCATTTAATTAATATCAATCACACAAAACCAATTTGATTAAAATAGAGTCACACAAAACTCATTTGATTAATATCAATCACACAAAACTCATACGATTAAAATACAATCACGCAAAACTCATTCAATTAAAATACTGTGACACAAAACTCATTTGATTGAACTACAGTCACACAAAACTCATTTAATTAATATCAATCACCCAAAACTCAATTGATTAAAGTACAGTCTCACAAAACTCATTTGTTTAATATCAATCACACAAAAGTCATTTGATTAAATTATACTCACACAAAACTCATTTGATTAATATCAATCACACAAAACTAATTTGATGGAAATACATTCAGACAAAACTCATTTGATTAATATCATTCACACAAAACTCATTTGATTAAAATACAGTTACACCAAACTCATTTGATTAATATCAATCACACAAAGCTTATTTGATTAAGATAGAGTCACATAAAACTCATCTGAATAATATCAATCACTCAACACTCATTTGATCAAAATACCGTCACACAAAACTCATTTGATTAATATCAATCACACAATCATTTGATTGAACTACAGTCACACAAAACTCATTTGATTAATATCAATCACACAAAACTCATTTGATTAAAATACAGTCACACAAAACTCATTTAATTAAAATACAGTCACACAAAACTATTTGATTAATATGAATCAAGCAAAACTCATTTGATTCAAATACAGTCACGCGAAACTCATTTGATTAATATCAATCACACAAAACTCATTTGATTAAAATAAAGTAATACAAAACTCATTTGTTTAATATCAATCACACAAACCTCATTTGATTTAAATACCTTCACACAAAATTCTTTTGTTTAATATCAATCAAGCAAAACTCATTTGATTGAAATACAATCACACAAAACTTATTTGATTAATATCAATCACACATAACTTTTTTGATTAAAATACATTCACACAAAATTCATTTGTTTAATATCAATCACACAAACCTCATTTGATTGAAGTACAGTCACACAAAACTCATTTAATTAATATCAATCACCCTAAACTCAATTGATTAAAATACAGTCTCACAAAACTCGTTTGATCAATATCAATCACACAAAAGTCATTTCATTAAATTATACTCACAGAAAACTCATGCGATTAATATCAATCACACAAAACTAATTTGATTGAAATACATTCAGACAAAACTCATTTGATTAACATCATTCACACAAACCTCATTTGATTAAAATACAGATACAGCAAACTCATTTGATTAATATCAATCACACAAAGCTTATTTGATTAAGATACAGTCACATAAAACTTATCTGATTAATATGAATCACTCAACACTCATTTGATCAAAAATACCGTCACACAAAACTCATTTGATTAATATCAATCACACAAAGCTAATTTGATTGAATTACAGTCACACAAAACTCATTTGATTAATATCAAACACACAAATCTCATTTGATTAATATCAATCACACAAAACTCATTTGATTAAAATACAGTCACACAAAACTCATTTAAGTGAAATACAGTCACACAAAACTCATTTGATTAATATGAATCAAACAAAACTCATTTGATTAAAATACAGTCACACAAAACTCCTTTGATTAACATCAATCACACAAAACTCATTTGATTAAAATAAAGTCACACAAAACTCATTTGATTGATATCAATCACACAAACCTCATTTGATTGAACTAGAGTCACACAATACTCTTTTGATTAATATCAATCAAGCAAAACTCATTTGATTAAAATACAATCACACAAACCTCATTTGACTAATATCAATCACACATAACTTTTTTGATTAAAATACAGTCACACAAAACTCATTTGTTTAATATCAATCACATAAACCTCATTTGATTGAAGTACAGTCACACAAAACTGATTTGATTAATATCAATCCCACAAAACTTATTTGATTAAAATATAGTCACGCAAAATTCAATTTATTAATATCAATCACACAAAACTCAATTGATTAAAATACAGTCATATAAAACTCATTTGGTAAATATAAATTATAAAAAACTCATTTCATTAAAATAGTCACACAAAACTCATTTGAGCATTATCAATCAGTAAAATCTTTTTGGATTAAAGTACAGTCACAAAAAGCTCATTTGATTGATATCAAACAAAATTCATTTGATTAAAAGACAGTTACAGAAAACTCATTTGATTAATATCAGTCACATAAACCTCATTTGACTTAAATACAGTCACGCAAATCTCATTTGATTAAAATACTGTAACACAAAACTCATATGATTAAAATACTGTCACAAAAAACGCATTTGATTTAAACACAGTTCCAGAAGATTCATTTGCTTCATAACAATCACACAAAACCCATTTGATTGAAATACTCTCATACAAAAGTCACTTGATTAATATCAATCACACAAAACTAATTTGATTAAAATATAGTCACACAAAAATCATTTCAGTAATATCACACAAAACTCATATGATGAAAATACAGTCACACAAAATTCATTTAATTAATATCAATCACACGAAACTCATTTGATTAAAAAAGTCACACAAAACACCTTTGATTAATATCAATCACACGAATCTCATTTGATTAAAATACAGTCACACAAAACTCAATTGATTAATAACAATCCCACAAAACTCATTTTATTTAAATATAGTTACACAAATCTCTTTTGAGTAATGTTAATCACACAAAACTTATTTGATTAAAATACAGTCACACAAAACTCATTTGATTGATATCAATCACGGAAAACTAATTTGATTAAATTATACTCACACAAAACTCATTTGATTAATATCATTCACACAAAACTCATTTGATTAAAATACAGTCACACAACACTCATTTGGTTAATATAAATCATAAAAAACTCATTTGATTAAAATACAGACACACAAAACTCATTTGAGCAATATCAATCACAAAAATCTTTTTTGATTAAAATACAGTCACACAAAGCTCATTTGATTAATATCAATCATACAAAACTCATTCGGTTAAAAGACATCTACACAAAACTCATTTGATTAATATCAATCACACAAAACTCATTTGATTAAAATACAGTCAAAGAAAACTCATTTGAGTTTAATACTGTGAGACAAAACTCATTTGTTTGAACTACAGTCACACAAAACTCATTTAATTAATATCAATCACCCAAAACTCAATTGATTAAAGTACAGTCTCACAAAACTCATTTGATTAATATCAATCACGCAAAAGTCATTTTATTAAATTATACTCACACAAAACTCATTTGATTAATATCAATCACACAAAATTAATTTGATGGAAATACATTCAGACAAAACTTATTTGATTAATATCATTCACACAAAACTCATTTGATTAAAATACAGTTACACCAAACTCATTTGATTAATATCAATCACACAAAGCTTATTTGATTAAGATAGAGTCACATAAAACTCATCTGGATAATATCAATCACTCAACACTCATTTGATCAAAATACAGTCACACAAAACTCATTTGATTAATATCAATCACACAAAGCTCATTTGATTGAACTACAGTCACACAAAAATCATTTGTTTTTTATCAATCACACAAAACTTATTTGATTAATATGAATCACACAACACTCATTTGATTAAAATAGTCACACAAAACTCATTTAATTAAAATACGTTCACACAAAACTCATTTGATTAATATGAATCAAAGAAAACTCATTTGATTAAATTACAGTCACACAAAACTCATTTGATTAATATCAATCACACCAAACTCATTTGATTAAAATAAAGTAACACAAAACTCATTTGATTAATATCAATCACACAAACCTCATTTGATTGAACTACAGTCACACAAAACTCTTGATTATTATCAATCAAGCAAACTCATTTGATTGAAATACAATCACACAAAACTTATTTGATTAATATCAATGACACAAAACTTTTTTGATTAAAATCGTCACACAAAACTCATTTGTTTAATATCAATCACACAAACCTCATTTGATTGAAGTACAGTCACACAAAACTGATTTGATTAATATGAATCACACAAAACTTATTTGATTAAAATACAGTCACGCAAAATTCAATTGATTAATATTAATCACACAAAACTCATTCGACTAAAATACAGTCATATAAAACTCTTTTGGTAAATATAAACCATAAAAGAACTCATTTGATTAAAATACAGTCACACAAAGCTCTTTTGATTAATATCAATCAAACAACACTCATTTGATTAAAAGACACTTAGAGAAAGCTAATTTGATTAATATCAGTCACATAAACCTCATTTGATTAAAATTGAATTACACAAATCTCATTTGATTAAAATACTGTAACACAAAACTCATATGATTAAAATACAGTCACACAAAACTGATTTGATTAATATCAATCACACAAAACTTATTTGATTAAAATATATTCACGCAAAATTCAATTTATTAATATCAATCACACAAAACTCAATTGACTAAAATACAGTCATATAAAACTCATTTGGTAAATATAAATTATAAAAAACTCATTTCATTAAAATAGTCACACAAAACTCATTTGAGCATTATCAATCAGTAAAATCTTTTTTGATTAAAGTACAGTCACAAAAAGCTCATTTGATTAATATCAAACAAAATTCATTTGATTAAAAGACAGTTACAGAAAACTCATTTGATTAATATAAGTCACATAAACCTCATTTGACTTAAATACAGTCACACAAATCTCATTTGATTAAAATACTGTAACACAAAACTCATATGATTAAAATACTGTCACACAAAACGCATTTGATATAAATACAGTTCCACAAGATTCATTTGATTATTAACAATCACACAAAACCCATTAGATTGAAATACTCTGATACAAAAGTTTTTTGATTAATATCAATCACACAAAAATAATTTGATTAAAATATAGTCACACAAAAATCATTTTAGTAATATCACACAAAAATCATTTGATTAAAATACAGTCACACAAAACTTATTTAATTAATATCAATCACACGACACTCATTTGATTAAAAAACAGTCACACAAAACACCTTTGATTAATATCAATCAGAAGAATCTCATTTGATTAAAATACAGTCACACAAAACTCATTTGATTGATATCAATCACACAAAACTAATTTGTTTAAATTATACTCACACAAAACTCATTTGATTAATATCAATCACACAAACTTCATTTGATTAAAATACAGTCACACAACATTCATTTGGTTAATATAAATCATAGAAAACTCATTTGATTAAAATACAGGCACAGAAAACTCATTTGAGCAATATTCTCATTTGAGCAATATCCATGACAAAAATCTTTTTTGATTAAACTGAAGTCACACAACACTCATTTGGTTAATATAAATCATACAAAACTCATTCGATTAAAAGAGAGTTACACAAAACTCATTTGATTAATATGAATCACACAAACCTCATTTGATTAAAATACAGTCACACAAAACTCATTTGAGTTGAATACTGTGACACAAAACTCATTTGTTTGAACTACAGTCACACAAAATTCATTTAATTAATATCGATCACACAAAACCCATTTGATTAAAATAGTCACACAAAACTCATTTGATTAATATCAATCACACAAAACTCATACGATTAAATTACAGTTACGGAAAACTCATTCAGTTAAAATGCTGTTACACAAAACTCATTTAATTGAACTACAGTCACACAAAACTCATTTAATTAATATCAATCACCCAAAACTCAATTGATCAAAATACAATCTCACAAAACTCCATTGATTAATATCAATCACACAAAAGTCATTTGATTAAACTATACTCTCACAAAACTCATTTGATTAATATCAATCACACAAAACTAATTTGAATGAAATACATTCAGACAAAACTCATTTGATTAATATCAATCACACAAAACTCATTTGATTAATATCAATCACACAAAACTCATTTGATTAAAATACAGTCACACAAAACTCATTTAAGTAAAATACAGTAACACAAAACTCATTTGATTAATATGAATCAAGCAAAACTCATTTGATTAAAATACAGTCACACAAAACTCATTTGATTAATATCAATAACACAAAACTCATTTGATTAAAATAAAGTCAAACAAAACTCATTTGATTAATATCAATCACACAAACCTCATTTGATTGAACTACATTCACACAAAATTCTTTTGTTTAATATCAATCAAGCAAAACTCATTTGATTAAAATACAATAACACAAAATTCATTTGATTAATATCAATCACAAATAACTTTTTTGATTAAAATACAGCCACACAAAACTCATTTGTTCAATATCAATCACGCAAACCTCATTTGATTGAAGCACAATCACACAAAAGTGATTTGATTAATATCAATCACACAAAGCTTATTTGATTAAAATACAGTCACGCAAAATACAATTGATTAATATCAATCAAGCAAAATTCATTTGACTAAAATACAGTCATATAAAAGTCATTTGGTAAATATAAATCATAAAAAAACTCATTTGATTAAAATACAGTCACACAAAACTCATTTGAGCAATATCAATCACAAAAATCTTTTTTGATTAAAGTATAGTCACAGAAAGGTCATTTGATTAATATCAATCAAACAAAGCTCATTTGATTAAAAGACAGTTACAGAAAACTCATTTGATTAATATCAGTCACATAAAACTCATTTGATTAAAATACAGTCACCCAAATCTCATTTGATTAAAATACTGTAACACAAAATTCATATGATTGAAATATTGTCACACAAAACGCATTTGATTTAAATACAGTTTCCACAAGATTCATTTGATTAATAACAATCACACAAAACCCATTTGATTGAAATACTCTCATAGAAAAGGCATTTGATTAATATCAATCACACAAAACTAATTTGATTAAAATATAGTCACACAAAAATCATTTAGTAATATCACACAAAACTCATTTGATTAATATGAATCTAACAAAACTCATTTGATTTAAATACAGTCACACAAAACTCATTTGATTAATATCAATCACACAAAACTCATTTGATCAAAATAAAGTCACCCAAAACTCATTTGATTAATATCAATCACACAAACCTCATTTGATTGAACTACAGTCACACAAAACTCATTTGATTAATATCCATCACACAAAACTTCTTTGAATAAAATACAGTCACACAAAACTCATTTGTTTAATATCAATCACACAAACCTCACTTGATTGAAGACAGTCACACAAAACTGATTTGATTAATATCAATCACACAAAACTTATTTTATTAAAATAGTCACGCAAAATTCAATTGATTAATATCAATCACACAAAACTCATTTGACTAAAATACAGTCATATAAAACTTATTTGGTAAATATAAATCATAAAAAACCCATTTTATTAAAATACACTCACACAAAACTCATTTGAGCAATATCAATCACAAAAACGTTTTTTGATTAAAGTACAGTCACACAAAGCTCATTTGATTAATATCAATCAAACAAAACTCATTTGATAAAAAGACAGTTACAGAAAACTCATTTGATTAATATCAGTCACATAAACCTCATTTGATTAAAATACAGTCACACAAATCTCATTTGACTAAAATATTATAACACAAAACTCATATGATTAAAATACTGTCACACAAAACGCATTTGATTTAAATACAGTTCCACAAGATTCATTTGATTAATAACAATCACACAAAACCCATTTGATTGAAATAATCTCATACAAAAGTCATTTGATTAATATCAATCACACAAAACTAATTTGATTAAAATATAGTCACACAAAAATCATTCAGTAATATCACACAAAACTCATTTGATTAATATGAATCTAACAAAACTTATTTCATTAAAATACAGTCACACAAAACTCATTTGATTAATATCAATCACACAAAACTCATTTGATCAAAATAAAGTCACCCAAAACTCATTTGATTAATATCAATCACACAAACCTCATTTGATTGAACTACAGTCACACAAAACTCTTTTGATTAATATCAATCAAGCAAAACTCATTTGATTAAAATACAATCACACAAAACTCATTTGATTAATATCAATAATCACACAAAACTTATACTAATAATCACACAAAACTTATTTGATTAATATCATTCACACAAAACTCATGATTAAAATACAGTCACACAACACTCATTTGGTTAATATAAATCATAAAAAACTCATTTGATTAAAATACAGACACACAAAACTCATTTGAGCAATATCAATCACAAAAATCTTTTTTGATTAAAATACAGTCACACAAAGCTCATTTGATTAATATCAATCATACAAAACTCATTCGATTAAAAGACATTTACACAAAACTCATTTGATTAATATCAATCACACACAACTCATTTGATTAAAATACAGTCAAAGAAAACTCATTTGAGTTTAATACTGTGAGACAAAACTCATTTGTTTGAACTACAGTCACACAAAACTCATTTAATTAATTTCAATCACCCAAAACTCAATTGATTAAAGTACAGTCTCACAAAACTCATTTGATTAATATCAATCACGCAAAAGTCATTTGATTAAATTATACTCACACAAAACTCATTTGACTAATATCAATCACACAAAATTAATTTGATGGAAATACATTCAGACAAAACTCATTTGATTAATATCATTCACACAAAACTCATTTGATTAAAATACAGTTACACCAAACTCATTTGATTAATATCAATCACACAAAGCTTATTTGATTAAGATACAGTCACATAAAACTCATCTGGATAATATCAATCACTCAACACTCATTTGATCAAAATACCGTCACACAAAACTCATTTGATTAATATCAATCACACAAAGCTCATTTGATTGAACTACAGTCACACAAAACTCATTTGTTTTATATCAATCACACAAAACTCATTTGATTAATATGAATCACACAACACTCATTTGATTAAAATAGTCACACAAAACTCATTTAATTAAAATACGGTCACACAAAACTCATTTGATTAATATGAATCAAAGAAAACTCATTTGATTAAAATACAGTCACACAAAACTCATTTGATTAATATCAATCACACAAAACTCATTTGATTAAAATAAAGTAACACAAAACTCATTTGATTAATATCAATCACACAAACCTCATTTGATTAAACTACAGTCACACAAAACTCTTTTGATTATTATCAATCAAGCAAACTCATTTGATTGAAATACAATCACACAAAACTCATTTGATTAATATCAATGACACAAAACTTTTTTGATTAAAATCGTCACACAAAACTCATTTGTTTAATATCAATCACACAAACCTCATTTGATTGAAGTACAGTCACACAAAACTGATTTGATTAATATGAATCACACAAAACTTATTTGATTAAAATACAGTCACGCAAAATTCAATTGATTAATATTAATCACACAAAACTCATTCGACTAAAATACAGTCATATAAAACTCTTTTGGTAAATATAAACCATAAAAGAACTCATTTGATTAAAATACAGTCACACAAAGCTCTTTTGATTAATATCAATCAAACAACACTCATTTGATTAAAAGACACTTAGAGAAAGCTAATTTGATTAATATCAGTCACATAAACCTCATTTGATTAAAATAGAATTACACAAATCTCATTTGATTAAAATACTGTAACACAAAACTCATATGATTAAAATACAGTCACACAAAACTGAATTGATTAATATCAATCACACAAAACTTATTTGATTAAAATATATTCACGCAAAATTCAATTTATTAATATCAATCACACAAAACTCAATTGACTAAAATACAGTCATATAAAACTCATTTGGTAAATATAAATTATAAAAAAATCATTTCTTTAAAATAGTCACACAAAACTCATTTGAGCATTATCAATCAGTAAAATCTTTTTTGATTAAAGTACAGTCACAAAAAGCTCATTTGATTAATATCAAACAAAATTCATTTGATTAAAAGACAGTTACAGAAAACTCATTTGATTAATATCAGTCACATAAACCTCATTTGACTTAAATACAGTCACACAAATCTCATTTGATTAAAATACTGTTACACAAAACTCATATGATTAAAATACTGTCACAAAAAACGCATTTGATTTAAACACAGTTCCACAAGATTCATTTGATTCATAACAATCACACAAAACCCATTTGATTGAAATACTCTCATACAAAAGTCACTTGATTAATATCAATCACACAAAACTAATTTGATTAAAATATAGTCACACAAAAATCATTTCAGTAATATCACACAAAACTCATATGATGAAAATACAGTCACACAAAAGTCATTTAATTAATATCAATCACACGAAACTCATTTGATTAAAAAACAGTCACACAAAACACCTTTGATTAATATCAATCACACGAATCTCATTTGATTAAAATACAGTCACACAAAACTCAATTGATTAATAACAATCCCACAAAACTCATTTTATTTAAATATAGTCACACAAATCTCTTTTGAGTAATGTTAATCACACAAAACTTATTTGATTAAAATACAGTCACACAAAACTCATTTGATTGATATCAATCACGGAAAACTAATTTGATTAAATTATACTCACACAAAACTCATTTGATTAATATCATTCACACAAAACTCATGATTAAAATACAGTCACACAACACTCATTTGGTTAATATAAATCATAAAAAACTCATTTGATTAAAGTACAGACACACAAAACTCATTTGAGCAATATCAATCACAAAAATCTTTTTTGATTAAAATACAGTCACACAAAGCTCATTTGATTAATATCAATCATACAAAACTCATTCGATTAAAAGTCATTTACACAAAACTCATTTGATTAATATCAATCACACAAAACTCATTTGATTAGAATACAGTCAAAGAAAACTCATTTGAGTTTAATACTGTGAGACAAAACTCATTTGTTTGAACTACAGTCACACAAAACTCATTTAATTAATATCAATCACCCAAAACTCAATTGATTAAAGTACAGTCTCACAAAACTCATTTGATTAATATCAATCACGCAAAAGTCATTTGATTAAATTATACTCACACAAAACTCATTTGATTAATATCAATCACACAAAATTAATTCGATGGAAATACATTCAGACAAAACTCATTTGATTAATATCATTCACACAAAACTCATTTGATTAAAATACAGTTACACCAAACTCATTTGATTAATATCAATCACACAAAGCTTATTTGATTAAGATAGAGTCACAGAAAACTCATCTGGATAATATCAATCACTCAACACTCATTTGATCAAAATACCGTCACACAAAACTCATTTGATTAATATCATTCACACAAAGCTCATTTGATTGAACTACAGTCACACAAAACTCATTTGTTTTATATCAATCACACAAAACTCATTTGATTAATATGAATCACACAACACTCATTTGATTAAAATAGTCACACAAAACTCATTTAATTAAAATACGGTCACACAAAACTGATTTGATTAATATGAATCAAAGAAAACTCATTTGATTAAAATACAGTCACACAAAACTCATTTGATTAATATCAATCACACAAAACTCATTTGATTAAAATAAAGTAACACAAAACTCATTTGATTAATATCAATCACACAAACCTCATTTGATTAAACTACAGTCACACAAAACTCTTTTGATTATTATCAATCAAGGAAACTCATTTGATTGAAATACAATCACACAAAACTCATTTGATTAATATCAATGACACAAAAATTTTTTGATTAAAATCGTCACACAAAACTCATTTGTTTAATATCAATCACACAAACCTCATTTGATTGAAGTACAGTCACACAAAACTGATTTGATTAATATGAATCACACAAAACTTATTTGATTAAAATACAGTCACGCAAAATTCAATTGATTAATATTAATCACACAAAACTCATTCGACTAAAATACAATCATATAAAACTCTTTTGGTAAATATAAACCATAAAAAACTCATTTGATTAAAATACAGTCACACAAAGCTCTTTTAATTAATATCAATCAAACAACCCTCATTTGATTAAAAGACACTTAGAGAAAGCTAATTTGATTAATATCAGTCACATAAACCTCATTTGATCAAAATAGAATTACAAAAATCTCATTTGATTAAAATACTGTAACACAAAACTCATATGATTAAAATACTGTCACAGAAAACGCATTTGATATAAATACAGGTCCACAAGATTCATTTGATTATCAACAATCACACAAAACCCATTAGATTGAAATACTCTGATACAAAAGTTATTTGATTAATATCAATCACACAAAAATAATTTGATTAAAATATAGTCACACAAAAATCATTTCAGTAATATCACACAAAAATCATTTGATTAAAATACAGTCACACAAAACTTATTTAATTAATATCAATCACACGAAACTCATTTGATTAAAAAACAGTCACACAAAACACCTTTGATTAATATCAATCAGAAGAATCTCATTTGATTAAAATACAGTCACACAAAACTCATTTGATTGATATCAATCACACAAAACTAATTTGTTTAAATTATACTCACACAAAACTCATTTGATTAATATCAATCACACAAACCTCATTTGATTAAAATACAGTCACACAACATTCATTTGGTTAATATAAATCATAGAAAACTCATTTGATTAAAATACAGGCACAGAAAACTCATTTGAGCAATATTCTCATTTGAGCAATATCCATGACAAAAATCTTTTTTGATTAAACTGAAGTCACACAACACTCATTTGGTTAATATAAATCATACAAAACTCATTCGATTAAAAAAGAGTTACACAAAACTCATTTGATTAATATGAATCACACAAACCTCATTTGATTAAAATACAGTCACACAAAACTCATTTGAGTTGAATACTGTGACACAAAACTCATTTGTTTGAACTACAGTCACACAAAATTCATTTAATTGATATCGATCACACAAAACCCATTTGATTAAAATAGAGTCACACAAAACTCATTTGATTAATATCAATCACACAAAACTCATACGATTAAATTACAGTTACGGAAAACTCATTCAGTTAAAATGCTGTTACACAAAACTCATTTAATTGAACTACAGTCACACAAAACTCATTTAATTAATATCAATCACCCAAAACTCAATTGATCAAAATACAATCTCACAAAACTCCATTGATTAATATCAATCACACAAAAGTCATTTGATTAAACTATACTCTCACAAAACTCATTTTATTAATATCAATCACACAAAACTAATTTGATTGAAATACATTCAGACAAAACTCATTTGATTAATATCATTCACACAAAACTCATTTGATTAAAATACAGTTACACCAAACTCATTTGATTGATATCAATCACACAAAGCTTATTTGATAAAGATATAGTCACATAAAACTCATCTGATTAATATCAATCACTCAACACTCATTTGATCAAAATACCGTCACACAAAACTCATTTGATTAATATCAATCACATAAAGCTAATTTGTTTGAACTACAGTCACACAAAGCTCATTTGATTAATATCAATCACACAAAACTCATTTGATTAATATCAATCACACAAAACTCATTTGATTAAAATACAGTCACACAAAACTCATTTAAGTAAAATACAGTAACACAAAACTCATTTGATTAATATGAATCAAGCAAAACTCATTTGATTAAAATACAGTCACACAAAACTCATTTGATTACTATCAATAACACAAAACTCATTTGATTAAAATAAAGTCAAACAAAACTCATTTGATTAATATCAATCACACAAACCTCATTTGATTGAACTACATTCACACAAAATTCTTTTGTTTAATATCAATCAAGCAAAACTCATTTGATTAAAATACAATAACACAAAATTCATTTGATTAATATCAGTCACAAATAACTTTTTTGATTAAAATACAGCCACACAAAACTCATTTGTTCAATATCAATCACGCAAACCTCATTTGATTGAAGCACAATCACACAAAAGTGATTTGATTAATATCAATCACACAAAGCTTATTTGATTAAAATACAGTCACGCAAAATATAATTGATTAATATCAATCAAACAAAATTCATTTGACTAAAATACAGTCATATAAAACTCATTTGGTAAATATAAATCATAAAAAAACTCATTTGATTAAAATACAGTCACACAAAACTCATTTCAGCAATATCAATCACAAAAATCTTTTTTGATTAAAGTATAGTCACCGAAAGGTCATTTGATTAATATCAATCAAACAAAGCTCATTTGATTAAAAGACAGTTACAGAAAACTCATTTGATTAATATCAGTCACATAAACCTCATTTGATTAAAATACAGTCACCCAAATCTCATTTGATTAAAATACTGTAACACAAAACTCATATGATTAAAATATTGTCACACAAAACGCATTTGATTTAAATACAGTTTCCACAAGATTCATTTGATTAATAACAATCACACAAACCCATTTGATTGAAATACTCTCATAGAAAAGGCATTTGATTAATATCAATCACACAAAACTAATTTGATTAAAATATAGTCACACAAAAATCATTCAGTAATATCACACAAAACTCATTTGATTAATATGAATCTAACAAAACTCATTTGATTTAAATACAGTCACACAAAACTCATTTGATTAATATCAATCACACAAAACTCATTTGATCAAAATAAAGTCACCCAAAACTCATTTGATTAATATCAATCACACAAACCTCATTTGATTGAACTACAGTCACACAAAACTCTTTTGATTAATATCAATCAAGCAAAACTCATTTGATTAAAATACAATCACACAAAACTCATTTGATTAATATCCATCACACAAAACTTCTTTGATTAAAATACAGTCACACAAAACTCATTTGTTTAATATCAATCACACAAACCTCACTTGATTGAAGACAGTCACACAAAACTGATTTGATTAATATCAATCACACAAAACTTATTTTATTAAAATAGTCACGCAAAATTCAATTGATTAATATCAATCACTCAAAACTCATTTGACTAAAATACAGTCATATAAAACTTATTTGGTAAATATAAATCATAAAAAACCCATTTTATTAAAATACACTCACACAAAACTCATTTGAGCAATATCAATCAGAAAAACCTTTTTTGATTAAAGTACAGTCACACAAAGCTCATTTGATTAATATCAATCAAACAAAACTCATTTGATTAAAAGACAGTTACAGAAAACTCATTTGATTAATATCAGTCACATAAACCTCATTTGATTAAAATACAGTCACACAAATCTCATTTGACTAAAATATTACAACACAAAACTCATATGATTAAAATACTGTCACACAAAACGCATTTGATTTAAATAGAGTTCCACAAGATTCATTTGATTAATAACAATCACACAAAATCCATTTGATTGAAATAATCTCATACAAAAGTCATTTGATTAATATCAATCACACAAAACTAATTTGATAAAAATATAGTCACACAAAAATCATTCAGTAATATCACACAAAACTCATTTGATTAATATGAATCTAACAAAACTTATTTCATTAAAATACAGTCACACAAAACTCATTTGATTAATATCAATCACACAAAACTCATTTGATTAAAATACAGTCAAAGAAAACTCATTTGAGTTTAATACTGTGAGACAAAACTCATTTGTTTGAACTACAGTCACACAAAACCCATTTAATTAATTTCAATCACCCAAAACTCAATTGATTAAAGTACAGTCTCACAAAACTCATTTGATTAATATCAATCACGCAAAAGTCATTTGATTAAATTATACTCACACAAAACTCATTTGACTAATATCAATCACACAAAATTAATTTGATGGAAATACATTCAGACAAAACTCATTTGATTAATATCATTCACACAAAACTCATTTGATTAAAATACAGTTACACGAAACTCATTTGATTAATATCAATCACACAAAGCTTATTTGATTAAGATAGAGTCACATAAAACTCATCTGGATAATATCAATCACTCAACACTCATTTGATCAAAATACCGTCACACAAAACTCATTTGATTAATATCAATCACACAAAGCTCATTTGATTGAACTACAGTCACACAAAACTCATTTGTTTTATATCAATCACACAAAACTCATTTGATTAATATGAATCACACAACACTCATTTGATTAAAATAATCACACAAAACTCATTTAATTAAAATACGGTCACACAAAACTCATTTGATTAATATGAATCAAAGAAAACTCATTTGATTAAAATACAGTCACACAAAACTCATTTGATTAATATCAATCACACAAAACTCATTTGATTAAAATAAAGTAACACAAAACTCATTTGATTAATATCAATCACACAAACCTCATTTGATTAAACTACAGTCACACAAAACTCTTTTGATTATTATCAATCAAGGAAACTCATTTGATTGAAATACAATCACACAAAACTCATTTGATTAATATCAATGACACAAAACTTTTTTGATTAAAATCGTCACACAAAACTCATTTGTTTAATATCAATCACACAAACCTCATTTGATTGAAGTACAGTCACACAAAACTGATTTGATTAATATGAATCACACAAAACTTATTTGATTAAAATACAGTCACGCAAAATTCAATTGATTAATATTAATCACACAAAACTCATTCGACTAAAATACAGTCATATAAAACTCTTTTGGTAAATATAAACCATAAAAGAACTCATTTGATTAAAATACAGTCACACAAAGCTCTTTTGATTAATATCAATCAAACAACACTCATTTGATTAAAAGACACTTAGAGAAAGCTAATTTGATTAATATCAGTCACATAAACCTCATTTGATTAAAATAGAATTACACAAATCTCATTTGATTAAAATACTGTAACACAAAACTCATATGATTAAAATACAGTCAAACAAAACTGAATTGATTAATATCAATCACACAAAACTTATTTGATTAAAATATATTCACGCAAAATTCAATTTATTAATATCAATCACACAAAACTCAATTGACTAAAATACAGTCATATAAAACTCATTTGGTAAATATGAATTATAAAAAACTCATTTCATTAAAATAGTCACACAAAACTCATTTGAGCATTATCAATCAGTAAAGTGTTTTTTGATAAAGTACAGTCACAAAAAGCTCATTTGATTAATATCAAACAAAATTCATTTGATTAAAAGACAGTTACAGAAAACTCATTTGATTAATATCAGTCACATAAACCTCATTTGACTTAAATACAGTCACACAAATCTCATTTGATTAAAATACTGTAACACAAAACTCATATGATTAAAATACTGTCACTAAAAACGCATTTCATTTAAACACAGTTCCACAAGATTCATTTGATTCATAACAATCACACAAAACCCATTTGATTGAAATACTCTCATACAAAAGTCACTTGTTTAATATCAATCACACAAAAATAATTTGATTAAAATATAGTCACACAAAAATCATTTCAGTAATATCACACAAAACTCATATGATGAAAATACAGTCACACAAAAGTCATTTAATTAATATCAATCACACGAAACTCATTTGATTAAAAAACAGTCACACAAAACACCTTTGATTAATATCAATCACACGAATCTCATTTGATTAAAATACAGTCACACAAAACTCAATTGATTAATAACAATCCCACAAAACTCATTTTATTTAAATATAGTCACACAAATCTCTTTTGAGTAATGTTAATCACACAAAACTTATTTGATTAAAATACAGTCACACAAAACTCATTTGATTGATATCAATCACGGAAAACTAATTTGATTAAATTATACTCACACAAAACTCATTTGATTAATATCATTCACACAAAACTCATGATTAAAATACAGTCACACAACACTCATTTGGTTAATATAAATCATACAAAACTCATTTGATTAAAATACAGACACACAAAACTCATTTGAGCAATATCAATCACAAAAATCTTTTTTGATTAAAATACAGTCACACAAAGCTCATTTGATTAATATCAATCATACAAAACTCATTCGATTAAAAGACATTTACACAAAACTCATTTGATTAATATCAATCACACAAAACTCATTTGATTAATATCAATCACACAAAACTCATTTGATTAAAATACAGTCAAAGAAAACTCATTTGAGTTTAATACTGTGAGACAAAATTCATTTGTTTGAACTACAGTCACACAAAACTCATTTAATTAATATCAATCACCCAAAACTGAATTGATTAAAGTACAGTCTCACAAAACTCATTTGATTAATATCAATCACGCAAAAGTCATTTGATTAAATTATACTCACACAAAACTCATTTGATTAATATCAATCACACAAAATTAATTTGATGGAAATACATTCAGACAAAACTCATTTGATTAATATCATTCACACAAAACTCATTTGATTAAAATACAGTTACACCAAACTCATTTGATTAATATCAATCACACAAAGCTTATTTGATTAAGATACAGTCACATAAAACTCATCTGGATAATATCAATCACTCAACACTCATTTGATCAAAATACCGTCACACAAAACTCATTTGATTAATATCAATCACACAAAGCTCATTTGATTGAACTACAGTCACACAAAACTCATTTGTTTTATATCAATCACACAAAACTCATTTGATTAATATGAATCACACAACACTCATTTGATTAAAATAGTCACACAAAACTCGTTTAATTAAAATACGGTCACACAAAACTCATTTGATTAATATGAATCAAAGAAAACTCATTTGATTAAAATACAGTCACACAAAACTCATTTGATTAATATCAATCTCACAAAACTCATTTGATTAAAATAAAGTAACACAAAACTCATTTGATTAATATCAATCACACAAACCTCATTTGATTGAACTACAGTCACACAAAACTCTTTTGATTATTATCAATCAAGCAAACTCATTTGATTGAAATACAATCACACAAAACTCATTTGATTAATATCAATGCCACAAAACTTTTTTGATTAAAATCGTCACACAAAACTCATTTGTTTAATATCAATCACACAAACCTCAATTGATTGAAGTACAGTCACACAAAACTGATTTGATTAATATGAATCACAAAAAACTTATTTGATTAAAATACAGTCACGCAAAATTCAATTGATTAATATTAATCACACAAAACTCATTCGACTAAAATACAGTCATATAAAACTCTTTTGGTAAATATAAACCATAAAAAAACTTATTTGATTAAAATACAGTCACACAAAGCTCTTTTAATTAATATCAATCAAACAACACTCATTTGATTAAAAGACACTTAGAGAATGCTAATTTGATTAATATCAGTCACAATAAACCTTATTTGATTAAAATAGAATTACAAAAATCTCATTTGATTAAAATACTGTAACACAAAACTCATATGATTAAAATACTGTCACAGAAAACGAATTTGATATAAATACAGGTCCACAAGATTCATTTGATTATTAACAATCACACAAAACCCATTAGATTGAAATACTCTGATACAAAAGTTATTTGATTAATATCAATCACACAAAAATAATTTGATTAAAATATAGTCACACAAAAATCATTTCAGTAATATCACACAAAAATCATTTGATTAAAATACAGTCACAAAACTTATTTAATTAATATCAATCACACGAAACTCATTTGATTAAAAAACAGTCACACAAAACACCTTTGATTAATATCAATCAGAAGAATCTCATTTGATTAAAATACAGTCACACAAAACTCATTTGATTGATATCAATCACACAAAACTAATTTGTTTAAATTATACTTACACAAAACTCATTTGATTAATATCAATCACACAAACTTCATTTGATTAAAATACAGTCACACAACATTCATTTGGTTAATATAAATCATAGAAAACTCATTTGATTAAAATACAGGCACAGAAAACTCATTTGAGCAATATTCTCATTTGAGCAATATCCATGACAAAAATCTTTTTTGATTAAACTGAAGTCACACAACACTCATTTGGTTAATATAAATCATACAAAACTCATTCGATTAAAGGAGAGTTACACAAAACTCATTTGATTAATATGAATCACACAAACCTCATTTGATTAAAATACAGTCACACAAAACTCATTTGAGTTGAATACTGTGACACAAAACTCATTTGTTTGAACTACAGTCACACAAAATTCATTTAATTAATATCGATCACACAAAACCCATTTGATTAAAATAGAGTCACACAAAACTCATTTGATTAATATCAATCACACAAAACTCATACGATTAAATTACAGTTACGGAAAACTCATTCAGTTAAAATGCTGTTACACAAAACTCATTTAATTGAACTACAGTCACACAAAACTCATTTAATTAATATCAATCACCCAAAACTCAATTGATCAAAATACAATCTCACAAAACTCCATTGATTATTATCAATCACACAAAAGTCATTTGATTAAACTATACTCTCACAAAACTCATTTGATTAATATCAATCACACAAAACTAATTTGATTGAAATACATTCAGACAAAACTCATTTGATTAATATCATTCACACAAAACTCATTTGATTAAAATACAGTTACACCAAACTCATTTGATTGATATCAATCACACAAATCTTATTTGATAAAGATATAGTCACATAAAACTCATCTGATTAATATCAATCACTCAACACTCATTTGATCAAAATACCGTCACACAAAACTCATTTGATTAATATCAATCACATAAAGCTAATTTGTTTGAACTACAGTCACACAAAACTCATTTGATTAATATCAATCACACAAAACTCATTTGATTAATATCAATCACACAAAACTCATTTGATTAAAATACAGTCACACAAAACTCATTTAAGTAAAATACAGTCACACAAAACTCATTTGATTAATATGAATCAAGCAAAACTCATTTGATTAAAATACAGTCACACAAAACTCATTTGATTACTATCAAGAACACAAAACTCATTTGATTAAAATAAAGTCAAACAAAACTCATTTGATTAATATCAATCACACAAACCTCATTTGATTGAACTACAGTCACACAAAATTCTTTTGTTTAATATCAATCAAGCAAAACTCATTTGAATAAAATACAATAACACAAAATTCATTTGATTAATATCAATCACAAATAACTTTTTTGATTAAAATACAGCCACACAAAACTCATTTGTTCAATATCAATCACGCAAACCTCATTTGATTGAAGCACAATCACACAAAAGTGATTTGATTAATATCAATCACACAAAGCTTATTTCATTAAAATACAGTCACGCAAAATACAATTGATTAATATCAATCAAACAAAATTCATTTGACTAAAATACAGTCATATAAAACTCATTTGGTAAATATAAATAATAAAAAAACTCATTTGATTAAAATACAGTCACACAAAACTCATTTGAGCAATATCAATCACAAAAATCTTTTTTGATTAAAGTATAGTCACAGAAAGGTCATTTGATTAATATCAATCAAACAAAACTCATTTGATTAAAAGACAGTTACAGAAAACTCATTTGATTGATATCAGTCACATAAACCTCATTTGATTAAAATACAGTCACACTAATCTCATTTGATTAAAATACTGTAACACAAAACTCATATGATTAAAATACTGTCACACAAAACGCATTTGATTTAAATACAGTTTCCACAAGATTCATTTGATTAATAACAATCACACAAAACCCATTTGATTGAAATAATCTCATACAAAAGGCATTTGATTAATATCAATCACACAAAACTAATTTGATTAAAATATAGTCACACAAAAGTCATTCAGTAATATCACACAAAACTCATTTGATTAATATGAATCTAACAAAACTCATTTGATTAAAATACAGTCACACAAAACTCATTTGATTAATATCAATCACACAAAACTCATTTGATCAAAATAAAGTCACCCAAAACTCATTTGATTAATATGAATCACACAAACCTCATTTGATTGAACTACAGTCACACAAAACTCTTTTGATTAATATCAATCAAGCAAAACTCATTTGATTAAAATACAATCACACAAAACTCATTTGATTAATATCCATCACACAAAACTTTTTTGATTAAAATACAGTCACACAAAACTCATTTGTTTAATATCAATCACACAAACCTCACTTGATTGAAGACAGTCACACAAAACTGATTTGATTAATATCAATCACACAAAACTTATTTTATTAAAATAGTCACGCAAAATTCAATTGATTAATATCAATCACACAAAACTCATTTGACTAAAATACAGTCATATAAAACTTATTTGGTAAATATAAATCATAAAAAACCTATTTTATTAAAATACACTCACACAAAACTCATTTGAGCAATATCAATCACAAAAACCTTTTTTGATTAAAGTACAGTCACACAAAGCTCATTTGATTAATATCAATCAAACAAAACTCATTTGATTAAAAGACAGTTACAGCAAACTCATTTGATTAATATCAGTCACATAAACCTCATTTGATTAAAATACAGTCACACAAATCTCATTTGACTAAAATATTATAACACAAAACTCATATGATTAAAATACTGTCACACAAAACGCATTTGATTTAAATACAGTTCCACAAGATTCATTTGATTAATAACAATCACACAAAACCCATTCTATTGAAATAATCTCATTCAAAAGTCATTTGATTAATATCAATCACACAAAACTAATTTGATTAAAATATAGTCACACAAAAATCATTCAGTAATATCACACAAAACTCATTTGATTAATATGAATCTAACAAAACTTATTTCATTAAAACACAGTCACACAAAACTCATTTGATTAATATCAATCACACAAAACTCATTTGATCAAAATAAAGTCACCCAAAACTCATTTGATTAATATCAATCACACAAACCTCATTTGATTGAACTACAGTCACACAAAACTCTTTTGATTAATATCAATCAAGCAAAACTCATTTGATTAAAATACAATCACACAAAACTCATTTGATTAATATCAATCACACAAAACTCATTTGAGCAATATCAATCACAAAAATCATTTTTGATTAAAGTGCAGTCACACAAAGCTTATTTGATTAATATCAATCAAACAAAACTCATTTGATTAAAAGACAGTTTCAGAAAACTCATTTGATTAATATCAGTCACATAAACCTCATTTGATTAAAATACAGTCACACAAAACTCATTTGATTAAAATACTTTAAGACAAAACTAATATGATTAAAATACTGTCACACAAAACGCATTTGATTTAAATACAGTTCCACATGATTCATTTGATTAATAACAATCACACAAAACCCATTTGATTGAAATACTCTCATACAAAAGTCATTTGATTAATATCAATCACACAAAACTAATTTGATTAAAATATAGTCACACAAAATTTATTTCAGTAATATGACACAAAACTCATTTGATTAAAATACAGTCACACAAAACTCATTTAATTAATATCAATCACACGGAACTCATTTGATTAAAAACAGTCATACAAAACACCTTTGATTATATTATTCACACGAATCTTATTTGATTAAAATACAGTTACACAAAACTCAATTGATTAATAACTATCCTACAAAACTCATTTTATTAAAATATAGTCACACAAATCTCTTTTGAGTAATGTTAATCACACAAAACTTATTTGATTAAAATACAGTCACACAAAACTCATTTGATTGATATCAATCACACAAAATTAATTTGATTAAATTATACTCACACAAAACTCATTTGATTAATATCAATCACACAAAACTTATTTGATTAAAATACAGTCACACAACACTCATTTGGTTAATATAAATCAAACAAAACTCATTTGATTAAAATACAGACACACAAAACTCATTTGAGCATTTTGATTAAAATGCAGTCACACAAAGCTCATTTGATTAATATCAATCATACAAAACTCATTCGATTAAAAGACAGTTACAGAAAACTCATTTGATTAATATCAATCACATAAAATTCATTTGATTAAGATACAGTCACACAAGACTCATTTGAGTTTAATACTGTGACACAAAACTCATCTGTATGAACTACAGTCACACAAAACTCATGTAATTAATATCAATCACACAAAACCCATTTGATTAAAATAGAGTCACACAAAACTCATTTGATTAATTTTAATAACACAAAACTCATACGATTAAAATACAGTCACGCAAAACTCATTCAATTAAAATACTGTGACACAAAACTCATTTGATTGAACTACAGTCACACAAAACTCATTCAATTAAAATCAATTACCCAAAACTCAATTGAATAAAATACAGTCTCATAAAACTCATTTGATTAATATCAATCACACAAAAGTCATTTGATTAAATTATACTCACACAAACTCATTTGATTAATATCAATTACACAAAACTAATTTGATTGAAATACATTCAGACAAAACTCATTTGATTAATATCATTCACACAAAACTCATTTGTTTAAAATACAGTTACACCTAACTCATTTGATTGATATGAATCACACAAAGCTTATTTGATTAAGATACAGTCACATAAAACTCATCTGATTAATATCAATCACTCAACACTCATTTGATCAAAATACCGTCACACAAAACTCATATGATTAATATCAATCACACAAAGCTAATTTGATTGAACTACAGTCACACAAAACTCATTTGATTAATATCAATCACACAAAACTCATTTGATTAATATCAATCACACAAAACTCATTTGATTAATATCAATCACACAAAACTCATTTAATTAAAATACAGTCACACAAAGCTCATTTATGTAAAATACAGTCACACAAAACTCATTTGATTAATATGAATTAAACAAAACTCATTTGATTAAAATACAGTCACACAAAACTCATTTGATTAATATCAATCACACCAAACTCATTTGATTGAAATAAAGTCACACAAAACTCATTTGATTAATATCAATCACACAAACCTCATTTGATTGAACTACCTTCACACAAAATTCTTTTGTTTAATATCAATCAAGCAAAACTCATTTGATTGAAATACAATCACACAAAACTCATTTGATTAATATCAATCACGCATGACTTTTTTGATTAAAATACATTCACACAAAACTCATTTGTTTAATATCAATCACACAAATCTCATTTGATTGAAGTACAGTCACACAAAACTCATTTAATTAATATCAATCACCCAAAACTCAATTGATTAAAATACAGTCTCACAAAACTCGTTTGATCAATATCAATCACACAAAAGTGATTTGATTAAATTATACTCACAGAAAACTGATTTGATTAATATCAATCACACAAAACTAATTTGATTGAAATTCATTCAGACAAAACTCATTTGATTAACATCATTCACACAAACCTCATTTGATTAAAATACAGTTACACCAAACTAATTTGATTAATATCAATCACACAAACTTTATTTGATTAAGATATAGTCACATAAAACTCATCTGATTAATATGAATCACTCAACACTCATTTGATCAAAATACCGTCACACAAAACTCATTTGATTAATATGAATCACACAAAGCTAATTTGATTGAACTACAGTCACACAAAACTCATTTGATTAATATCAATCACACAAAACTCATTTGATTAATATCTATCACACAAAACTCATTTGATTAAAATACAGTCACACAAAACTCATTTAAGTAAAATACAGTCACACAAAACTTATTTGATTAATATGGATCAAACAAAACTCATTTGATTAAAATACAGTCACACAAAACTCATTTGATTAAAATACAGTCACACAAAACTCATTTAATTAAAATACAGTCACACAAAACTCATTTGATTAATATGAATCAAGCAAAACTCATTTGATTAAAATACAGTCACACGAAACTCATTTGATTAATATCAATCACACAAAACTCATTTGATTAAAATAAAGTAACACAAAACTCATTTGATTAATATCAATCACACAAACCTCATTTGATTTAACTACCTTCACAGAAAATTCTTTTGTGTAATATCAATCAAGCAAAACTCATTTGATTGAAATACAATCACACAAAACTCGTTTGATTAATATCAATCACACATAACTTTTTTTGATTAAAATACATTCACACAAAACTCATTTGTTTAATATCAATCACACAAACCTCATTTGATTGAAGTACAGACACCCAAAACTCATTTAATGAATATCAATCACCCAAAACTCAATTGATTAAAATACAGTCTCACAAAACTCGTTTGATCAATATCAATCACACAAAAGTCATTTGATTAAATTATGCTCACAGGAAACTCATTTGATTAATATCAATCACACAAAACTAATTTGATTGAAATACATTCAGACAAAACTCATTTGATTAACATCATTCACACAAACCTCATTTGAGTAAGATACAGTTACACCAAACTCATTTGATTAATATCAATCACACAAAGCTTATTTGATTAAGATACAGTCACATAAAACTCATCTGATTAATATGAATCACTCAACACTCATCTGATCAAAATACCGTCACATAAAACTCATTTGATTAATATCAATCACACAAAGCTAATTTGATTGAACTACAGTCACACAAAACTCATTTGATTAATATCAAACACACAAATCTCATTTGATTAATATCAATCACACAAAACTCATTTGATTAAAATACAGTCACAAAAAACTCATTTAAGTGAAATACAGTCACACAAAACTCATTTGATTAATACGAATCAAACAAATCTCATTTGATTAAAATACAGACACACAAAACTCATTTGATTAATATCAATCACACAAAACTCATTTGATTAAAATAAAGTCACACAAAACTCATTTGATAAATATCAATCACACAAACCTAATTTGATTGAACTACAGTCACACAAAACTCTTTCGATTAATATCAATCAAGCAAAACTCATTTGATTAAAATACAATCACACAAAACTCATTTGATTAATATCAATCACACATAACTTTTTTGATTAAAATACAGTCACACAAAACTCATTTGTTTAATATCAATCACACAAAACTTATTTGATTAAAATATAGTCACGCAAAATTCAATTGATTAATATCAATCACACAAAACTTATTTGATTAAAATATAGTCACGCAAAATTCAATTGATTAATATCAATCACATAAACCTCATTTGATTGAAGTACAGTCACACAAAACGGATTTGATTAATATCAATCACACAAAACTTATTTGATTAAAATATAGTCACGCAAAATTCAATTGATTAATATCAATCACACAAAACATAATTGACTAAAATACAGTCATATAAAACTCATTTGGTAAATATGAATTATAAAAAACTCATTTGATTAAAATAGTCACACAAAACTCATTTGAGCAATATCAATCACAAAAACCTTTTTTGATTAAAGTACAGTCACACAAAGCTCATTTGATTAATATCAATCAAACAAAACTCATTTGATTAAAAGACAGTTACAGAAAACTCATTTGATTAATATCAGTCACATAAACCTCATTTGATTAAAATACAGTCACACAAATCTCATTTGACTAAAATATTATAACACAAAACTCATATGATTAAAATACTGTCACACAAAACGCATTTGATTTAAATACAGTTCCACAAGATTCATTTGATTAATAACAATCACACAAAACCCATTTGATTGAAATAATCTCATTCAAAAGTCCTTTGATTAATATCAATCACACAAAACTAATTTGATTAAAATATATTCACACAAAAATCATTCAGTAATATCACACAAAACTCATTTGATTAATATGAATCTAACAAAACTTATTTCATTAAAACACAGTCACACAAAACTCATTTGATTAATATCAATCACACAAAACTCATTTGATCAAAATAAAGTCACCCAAAACTCATTTGATTAATATCAATCACACAAACCTCATTTGATTGAACTACAGTCACACAAAACTCTTTTGATTGATATCAATCAAGCAAAACTCATTTGATTAAAATACAATCACACAAAACTCATTTGATTAATATCAATCACACAAAACTTTTTTGATTAAAATACAGTCACACAAAACTCATTTGTTTAATATCAATCACACAAACCTCACTTGATTGAAATACAGCCACACAAAACTGATTTGATTAATATCAATCACACAAAACTTATTTTATTAAAATAGTCACGCAAAATTCAATTGATTAATATTAATCACACACAACTCATTTGACTAAAATACAGTCATATAAAACTTATTTGGTAAATATAAATCATAAAAAACCCATTTTATTAAAATACACTCACACAAAACTCATTTGAGCAATATCAATCACAAAAATCTTTTTTGATTAAAGTAAAGTCACACAAAGCTCATTTGATTAATATCAATCAAACAAAACTCATTTGATTAAAAGACAGTTTCAGAAAACTCATTTGATTAATATCAGTCACATAAACCTCATTTGATTAAAATACAGTCACACAAAACTCATTTGATTAAAATACTTTAAGACAAAACTAATATGATTAAAATACTGTCACACAAAACGCATTTGATTTAAATACAGTTCCACATGATTCATTTGATTAATAACAATCACACAAAACCCATTTGATTGAAATACTCTCATACAAAAGTCATTTGATTAATATCAATCACACAAAACTAATTTGATTAAAATATAGTCACACAAAATTCATTTCAGTAATATGACACAAAACTCATTTGATTAAAATACAGTCACACAAAACTCATTTAATTAATATCAATCACACGGAACTCATTTGATTAAAAACAGTCATACAAAACACCTTTGATTATATTATTCACACGAATCTTATTTGATTAAAATACAGTTACACAAAACTCAATTGATTAATAACTATCCTACAAAACTCATTTTATTAAAATATAGTCACACAAATCTCTTTTGAGTAATGTTAATCACACAAAACTTATTTGATTAAAATAGTCACACAAAACTCATTTGATTGATATTAATCACACAAAACTAATTTGATTAAATTATACTCACACAAAACTCATTTGATTAATATCAATCACACAAAACTTATTTGATTAAAATACAGTCACACAACACTCATTTGGTTAATATAAATCAAACAAAACTCATTTGATTAAAATACAGACACACAAAACTCATTTGAGCATTTTGATTAAAATGCAGTCACACAAAGCTCATTTGATTAATATTAATCATACAAAACTCATTCGATTAAAAGACAGTTACAGAAAACTCATTTGATTAATATCAATCACATAAAATTCATTTGATTAAGATACAGTCACACAAGACTCATTTGAGTTTAATACTGTGACACAAAACTCATCTGTATGAACTACAGTCACACAAAACTCATTTAATTAATATCAATCACACAAAACCCATTTGATTAAAATAGAGTCACACAAAACTCATTTGATTAATTTTAATAACACAAAACTCATACGATTAAAATACAGTCACGCAAAACTCATTCAATTAAAATACTGTGACACAAAACTCATTTGATTGAACTACAGTCACACAAAACTCATTTAATTAAAATACAGTCACACAAAACTCATTTGATTAATATGAATCAAGCAAAACTCATTTGATTAAAATACAGTCACACGAAACTCATTTGATTAATATCAATCACACAAAACATAATTGACTAAAATACAGTCATATAAAACTCATTTGGTAAATATGAATTATAAAAAACTCATTTGATTAAAATAGTCACACAAAACTCATTTGAGCAATATCAATCACAAAAACCTTTTTTGATTAAAGTACAGTCACACAAAGCTCATTTGATTAATATCAATCAAACAAAACTCATTTGATTAAAAGACAGTTACAGAAAACTCATTTGATTAATATCAGTCACATAAACCTCATTTGATTAAAATACAGTCACACAAATCTCATTTGACTAAAATATTATAACACAAAACTCATATGATTAAAATACTGTCACACAAAACGCATTTGATTTAAATACAGTTCCACAAGATTCATTTGATTAATAACAATCACACAAAACCCATTTGATTGAAATAATCTCATTCAAAAGTCCTTTGATTAATATCAATCACACAAAACTAATTTGATTAAAATATATTCACACAAAAATCATTCAGTAATATCACACAAAACTCATTTGATTAATATGAATCTAACAAAACTTATTTCATTAAAACACAGTCACACAAAACTCATTTGATTAATATCAATCACACAAAACTCATTTGATCAAAATAAAGTCACCCAAAACTCATTTGATTAATATCAATCACACAAACCTCATTTGATTGAACTACAGTCACACAAAACTCTTTTGATTGATATCAATCAAGCAAAACTCATTTGATTAAAATACAATCACACAAAACTCATTTGATTAATATCAATCACACAAAACTTTTTTGATTAAAATACAGTCACACAAAACTCATTTGTTTAATGTCAATCACACAAACCTCACTTGATTGAAATACAGCCACACAAAACTGATTTGATTAATATCAATCACACAAAACTTATTTTATTAAAATAGTCACGCAAAATTCAATTGATTAATATTAATCACACACAACTCATTTGACTAAAATACAGTCATATAAAACTTATTTGGTAAATATAAATCATAAAAAACCCATTTTATTAAAATACACTCACACAAAACTCATTTGAGCAATATCAATCACAAAAATCTTTTTTGATTAAAGTAAAGTCACACAAAGCTCATTTGATTAATATCAATCAAACAAAACTCATTTGATTAAAAGACAGTTTCAGAAAACTCATTTGATTAATATCAGTCACATAAACCTCATTTGATTAAAATACAGTCACACAAAACTCATTTGATTAAAATACTTTAAGACAAAACTAATATGATTAAAATACTGTCACACAAAACGCATTTGATTTAGATACAGTTCCACATGATTCATTTGATTAATAACAATCACACAAAACCCATTTGATTGAAATACTCTCATACAAAAGTCATTTGATTAATATCAATCACACAAAACTAATTTGATTAAAATATAGTCACACAAAATTCATTTCAGTAATATGACACAAAACTCATTTGATTAAAATACAGTCACACAAAACTCATTTAATTAATATCAATCACACGGAACTCATTTGATTAAAAACAGTCATACAAAACACCTTTGATTATATTATTCACACGAATCTTATTTGATTAAAATACAGTTACACAAAACTCAATTGATTAATAACTATCCTACAAAACTCATTTTATTAAAATATAGTCACACAAATCTCTTTTGAGTAATGTTAATCACACAAAACTTATTTGATTAAAATAGTCACACAAAACTCATTTGATTGATATTAATCACACAAAACTAATTTGATTAAATTATACTCACACAAAACTCATTTGATTAATATCAATCACACAAAACTTATTTGATTAAAATACAGTCACACAACACTCATTTGGTTAATATAAATCAAACAAAACTCATTTGATTAAAATACAGACACACAAAACTCATTTGAGCATTTTGATTAAAATGCAGTCACACAAAGCTCATTTGATTAATATTAATCATACAAAACTCATTCGATTAAAAGACAGTTACAGAAAACTCATTTGATTAATATCAATCACATAAAATTCATTTGATTAAGATACAGTCACACAAGACTCATTTGAGTTTAATACTGTGACACAAAACTCATCTGTATGAACTACAGTCACACAAAACTCATTTAATTAATATCAATCACACAAAACCCATTTGATTAAAATAGAGTCACACAAAACTCATTTGATTAATTTTAATAACACAAAACTCATACGATTAAAATACAGTCACGCAAAACTCATTCAATTAAAATACTGTGACACAAAACTCATTTGATTGAACTACAGTCACACAAAACTCATTCAATTAAAATCAATTACCCAAAACTCAATTGAATAAAATACAGTCTCATAAAACTCATTTGATTAATATCAATCACACAAAAGTCATTTGATTAAATTATACTCACATAAACTCATTTGATTAATATCAATTACACAAAACTAATTTGATTGAAATACATTCAGACAAAACTCATTTGATTAATATCATTCACACAAAACTCATTTGATTAAAATACAGTTACACCTAACTCATTTGATTGATATGAATCACACAAAGCTTATTTGATTAAGATACAGTCACATAAAACTCATCTGATTAATATCAATCACTCAACACTCATTTGATCAAAATACCGTCACACAAAACTCATATGATTAATATCAATCACACAAAGCTAATTTGATTGAACTACAGTCACACAAAACTCATTTGATTAATATCAATCACACAAAACTCATTTGATTAATATCAATCACACAAAACTCATTTGATTAATATCAATCACACAAAACTCATTTAATTAAAATACAGTCACACAAAACTCATTTAAGTAAAATACAGTCACACAAAACTCATTTGATTAATATGAATTAAACAAAACTCATTTGATTAAAATACAGTCACACAAAACTCATTTGATTAATATCAATCACACCAAACTCATTTGATTAAAATAGAGTCACACAAAACTCATTTGATTAATATCAATCACACAAACCTCATTTGATTGAACTACCTTCACACAAAATTCTTTTGTTTAATATCAATCAAGCAAAACTCATTTGATTGAAATACAATCACACAAAACTCATTTGATTAATATCAATCACGCATGACTTTTTTGATTAAAATACATTCACACAAAACTCATTTGTTTAATATCAATCACACAAATCTCATTTGATTGAAGTACAGTCACACAAAACTCATTTAATTAATATCAATCACCCAAAACTCAATTGATTAAAATACAGTCTCACAAAACTCGTTTGATCAATATCAATCACACAAAAGTGATTTGATTAAATTATACTCACAGAAAACTGATTTGATTAATATCAATCACACAAAACTAATTTGATTGAAATTCATTCAGACAAAACTCATTTGATTAACATCATTCACACAAACCTCATTTGATTAAAATACAGTTACACCAAACTAATTTGATTAATATCAATCACACAAACTTTATTTGATTAAGATATAGTCACATAAAACTCATCTGATTAATATGAATCATTCAACACTCATTTGATCAAAATACCGTCACACAAAACTCATTTGATTAATATGAATCACACAAAGCTAATTTGATTGAACTACAGTCACACAAAACTCATTTGATTAATATCAATCACACAAAACTCATTTGATTAATATCTATCACACAAAACTCATTTGATTAAAATAGTCACAGAAAACTCATTTAAGTAAAATACAGTCACACAAAACTTATTTGATTAATATGGATCAAACAAAACTCATTTGATTAAAATACAGTCACACAAAACTCATTTGATTAAAATACAGTCACACAAAACTCATTTAATTAAAATACAGTCACACAAAACTCATTTGATTAATATGAATCAAGCAAAACTCATTTGATTAAAATACAGTCACACGAAACTCATTTGATTAATATCAATCACACAAAACTCATTTGATTAAAATAAAGTAACACAAAACTCATTTGATTAATATCAATCACACAAACCTCATTTGATTTAACTACCTTCACACAAAATTCTTTTGTGTAATATCAATCAAGCAAAACTCATTTGATTGAAATACAATCACACAAAACTCGTTTGATTAATATCAATCACACATAACTTTTTTTGATTAAAATACATTCACACAAAACTCATTTGTTTAATATCAATCACACAAACCTCATTTGATTGAAGTACAGACACCAAAAACTCATTTAATTAATATCAATCACCCAAAACTCAATTGATTAAAATACAGTCTCACAAAACTCGTTTGATCAATATCAATCACACAAAAGTCATTTGATTAAATTATGCTCACAGAAAACTCATTTGATTAATATCAATCACACAAAACTAATTTGATTGAAATACATTCAGACAAAACTCATTTGATTAACATCATTCACACAAACCTCATTTGAGTAAGATACAGTTACACCAAACTCATTTGATTAATATCAATCACACAAAGCTTATTTGATTAAGATACAGTCACATAAAACTCATCTGATTAATATGAATCACTCAACACTCATCTGATCAAAATACCGTCACACAAAACTCATTTGATTAATATCAATCACACAAAGCTAATTTGATTGAACTACAGTCACACAAAACTCATTTGATTAATATCAAACACACAAATCTCATTTGATTAATATCAATCACACAAAACTCATTTGATTAAAATACAGGTACAAAAAACTCATTTAAGTGAAATACAGTCACACAAAACTCATTTGATTAATACGAATCAAACAAATCTCATTTGATTAAAATACAGACACACAAAACTCATTTGATTAATATCATTCACACAAAACTCATTTGATTAAGATAAAGTCACACAAAACTCATTTGATAAATATCAATCACACAAACCTCATTTGATTGAACTACAGTCACACAAAACTCTTTTGATTAATATCAATCAAGCAAAACTCATTTGATTAAAATACAATCACACAAAACTCATTTGATTAATATCAATCACACATAACTCTTTTGATTAAAATACAGTCACACAAAACTCATTTGTTTAATATCAATCACACAAAACTTATTTGATTAAAATATAGTCACGCAAAATTCAATTGATTAATATCAATCACACAAAACTTATTTGATTAAAATATAGTCACGCAAAATTCAATTGATTAATATCAATCACATAAACCTCATTTGATTGAAGTACAGTCACACAAAACGGATTTGATTAATATCAATCACACAAAACTTATTTGATTAAAATATAGTCACGCAAAATTCAATTGATTAATATCAATCACACAAAACACAATTGACTAAAATACAGTCATATAAAACTCATTTGGTAAATATAAATTATAAAAAACTCATTTGATTAAAATAGTCACACAAAACTCATTTGAGCATTATCAATCAGTAAAATCTTTTTTGATTAAAGTACAGTCACAAAAAGCTCATTTGATTAATATCAAACAAAATTCATTTGATTAAAAGACAGTTACAGAAAACTCATTTGATTAATATCAGTCACATAAACCTCATTTGACTTAAATACAGTCACACAAATCTCATTTGATTAAAATACTGTAACACAAAACTAATATGATTAAGATACTGTCACAAAAAACGCATTTGATTTAAACACAGTTCCACAAGATTCATTTGATTCATAACAATCACACAAAACCCATTTCATTGAAATACTCTCATACAAAATTCACTTAATTAATATGAATCACACAAAACTAATTTGATTAAAATATAGTCACACAAAAATCATTTCAGTAATATCACACAAAACTCATATGATGAAAATACAGTCACACAAAAGTCATTTAATTAAAATACAGTCACACAAAACTCATTTGAGCAATATCAATCACAAAAATCTTTTTTGATTAAAATACAGTCACACAAAGCTCATTTGATTAATATCAATCATACAAAACTCATTCGATTAAAAGACAGTTACACAAAACTCATTTGATTAATATCAATCACACAAAAAACATTTGATTAAGATACAGTCAAACAAAACTCATTTGAGTTTAATACTGAGACAAAACTCATTTGTTTGAACTACAGTCACACAAAACTCATTTAATTAATATCAATCACACAAAACCAATTTGATTAAAATAGAGTCACACAAAACTCATTTGATTAATATGAATCACACAAAACTCATACGATTAAAATACAGTCACGCAAAACTCATTCAATTAAAATACTGTGACACAAAACTCATTTGATTGAACTACAGTCACACAAAACTCATTTAATTAATATTAATCACCCAAAACTTAATTGATTAAAGTACAGTCTCACAAAACTCATTTGATTAATATCAATCACACAAAAGTCATTTGATTAAATTATACTCACACAAAACTCATTTGATTAATATCAATCACACAAAACTAATTTGATTGAAATACATTCAGACAATACTCATTTGATTAATATCATTCACAAAAAACTCATTTGATTAAAATACAGTTACACCAAACTCATTTGATTAATATCAATCACACAAAGCTTATTTGATTAAGATAGAGTCACATAACACTCATCTGGATAATATCAATCACTCAACACTCATTTGATCAAATTACCGTCACACAAAACTCAATTGATTAATATCAATCACAGAAAGCTCATTTGATTGAACTACAGTCACACAAAACTCATTTGATTAATATCAATCACACAAAACTCATTTGATTAAAATACAGTCACACAAAACTCATTTAATTAAATTACAGTCACACAAAACTCCTTTGATTAATACGAATCAAGCAAAACTCATTTGATTAAAATACAGTCACACGAAACTCATTTGATTAATATCAATCACACAAAACTCATTTGATTAAAATAAAGTAACACAAAACTCATTTGATTAATATCAATCACACAAACCTCATTTGATTTAACTACCTTCACACAAAATTCTTTTGTTTAATATCAATCAAGCAAAACTCATTTGATTGAAATACAATCACACAAAACTCATTTGATTAATATCAATCACACATAACTTTTTTGATTAAAATACATTCACACAATACTCATTTGTTTATTGTCAATCACACAAACCTCATTTGATTGAAGTACAGTCACACAAAACTCATTTAATTAGAATCAATCACCCAAAACTCAATTGATTAAAATACAGTTTCACAAAACTCGTTTGATCAATATCAATCAAACAAAAGTCATTTGATTAAATCATACTCACAGAAAACTTATTTGATTAATATCAATCACACAAAACTGATTTGATTGAAATATATTCAGACAAAACTCATTTGATTAACATCATTCACACAAACCTCATTTGATTAAAATACAGTTACACCAAACTCATTTGATTGATATCAATCACACAAAGCTTATTTGATTATGATACAGTCACATAAAACTCATCTGATTAATATGAATCACTCAACACTCATTTGATCAAAATACCGTCACACAAAACTCATTTGATTAATATCAATCACAAAAAGCTAATTTGATTGAACTACAGTCACACAAAACTCATTTGATTAATATCAAACACACAAATCTTATTTGATTAATATCAATCACACAAAACTCATTTGATTAAAATACAGTCACACAAAACTCATTTAAGTGAAATACAGTCACACAAAACTCATTTGATTCATATGAATCAAACAAAACTCATTTGATTAAAATACAGTCACACAAAACTCATTTGATTAATATCAATCACACAAAACTCATTTGATTAAAATAAAGTCACACAAAACTCATTTGATTAATATCAATCACACAAACCTCATTTGATTGAACTACAGTCACACAAAACTCTTTTGATTGATATCAATCAAGCAAAACTCATTTGATTAAAATACAATCACACAAAACTCATTTGATTAATATCAATCACACATAACTTTTTTGATTAAAATACAGTCACACAAAACTCATTTGTTTAATATCAATCACATAAACCTCATTTGATTGAAGTACAGTCACACAAAACTGATTTGATTAATATCAATCACACAAAACTTATTTTATTAAAATATAGTCACGCAAAATTCAATTGATTAATATCAATCACACAAAACTCAATTGACTAAAATACAGTCATATAAAACTCATTTGGTAAATATGAATTATAAAAAACTCATTTGATTAAAATAGTCACACAAAACTCATTTGAGCATTATGAATCGGTAAAATCTTTTTTGATTAAAGTACAGACACAAAAAGCTCATTTGATTAATATCAAACAAAATTCATTTGATTAAAAGACAGTTACAGAAAACTCATTTTATTAATATCAGTCACATAAACCTCATTTGACTTAAATACAGTCACACAAATCTCATTTGATTAAAATACTGTAACACAAAACTCATATAATTAAAATACTGTCACAAAAAACGCATTTGATTTAAACACAGTTCCACAAGATTCATTTGATTCATAACAATCACACAAAACCCATTTGATTGAAATACTCTCATACAAAAGTCACTTAATTAATATGAATCACACAAAACTAATTTGATTAAAATATAGTCACACAAAAATCATTTCAGTAATATCACACAAAACTCATATGATGAAAATACAGTCACACAAAAGTCAATTAATATCAATCACACGAAACTCATTTGATTAAAAAACTCACACAAAACACCTTTGATTAATATCAGTCACACGAATCTCATTTGATTAAAATACAGTCACACAAAACTCAATTGATTAATAACAATGCCACAAAACTCATTTTATTTAAATATAGTCACACAAATCTCTTTTGAGTAATGTTAATCACACAAAACTTATTTGATTAAAATACAAACACACAAAACTCATTTGATTGATATCAATCACGGAATACTAATTTGATTAAGTTATACTTACACAAAACTCATTTGATTAATATCATTCACATAAAACTCATTTGATTAAAATACAGTCACACAACACTCATTTGGTTTATATAAATCATACAAAACTCATTTGATTACAATACAGACACACAAAACTCATTTGAGCAATATCAATCACAAAAATCTTTTTTGATTAAAATACAGTCACACAAAGCTCATTTGATTAATATCAATCATACAAAACTCATTCGATTAAAAGACAGTTACACAAAACTCATTTGATTAATATCAATCACACAAAACTCATTTGATTAAAATACAGTCAAACAAAACTCATTTGAGTTTAATACTGTGAGACAAACTCATTTGTCTGAACTACAGTCACACAAAACTCATTTAATTAATATCAATCACACCAAACCAATTCGATTAAAATAGAGTCACACAAAACTCATTTGATTAATATCAATCACGCAAAACTCATACGATTAAAATACAGTCACGCAAAACTCATTCAATTAAAATACTGTGACATAAAACTCATTTGATTGAACTACAGTCACACAAAACTCATTTAATTAATACCAGTCACCCAAAACTCAATTGATTAAAGTACAGTCTCACAAAACTCATTTGATTAATATCAATCACACAAAAGTCATTTGATTAAAATATACTCACACAAAACTCATTTGATTAATATCAATCACACAAAACTAATTTGATGGAAATACATTTAGACAAAACTCATTTGATTAATATCATTCACACAAAACTCATTTGATTAAAATACAGTTACACCAAACTCATTTGATTAATATCAATCACACAAAGCTTATTTGATTAAGATAGAGTCACATAAAACTCATCTGGATAATATCAATCACTCAACACTCATTTGATCAAAATACCGTCAAACAAAACTCATTTGATTAATATCAATCACAGAAAGCTCATTTGATTGAACTACAGTCACACAAAACTCATTTGATTAATATCAATCACACAAAACTCATTTGATTAAAATACAGTCACACAAAACTCATTTAATTACAATACAGTCACACAAAACTCCTTTGATTAATATGAATCAAGCAAAACTCATTTGATTAAAATACAGTCACATGAAACTCATTTGATTAATATCAATCACACAAACCTTATTTGATTTAACTACCTTCACACAAAATTCTTTTGTTTAATATCAATCAAGCAAAACTGATTTGATTGAAATACAATCACACAAAACTGCAGAAGCTGGTGACGGAGTTTGGTAAAGTGTGTGGAAGAAGAAAGTTAAGAGTAAATGTGAATAAGATCAAGGTTATTAGGTACAGTAGGGTTGAGGGTCAAGTTAATTGGGAGGTGAGTTTGAATGGAGAAAAACTGGAGGAAGTGAAGTGTTTTAGATATATGGGAGTGGATCTGTCAGCGGATGGAACCATGGAAGCAGAAGTATATCATAGGGTGGGGGAGGGGGCGAAAATTTTGGGAGCCTTAAAAAATGTGTGGAAGTCGAGAACATTATCCCGGAAAGCAAAAATGGGTATGTTTGAAGGAATAGTGGTTCCAACAATGTTGTATGGTTGCGAAGCGTGGGCTATGGATAGAGTTGTGCGCAGGAGGATGGATGTGCTGGAAATGAGATGTTTGAGGACAATGTGTGGTGTGAGGTGGTTTGATCGAGTAAGTAACGTAAGGGTAAGAGAGATGTGTGGAAATAAAAAGAGCGTGGTTGAGAGAGCAGAAGAGGGTGTTTTGAAATGGTTTGGGCACATGGAGAGAATGAGTGAGGAAAGATTGACCAAGAGGATATATGTGTCGGAGGTGGAGGGAACGAGGAGAAGAGGGAGACCAAATTGGAGGTGGAAAGATGGAGTGAAAAGGATTTTGTGTGATCGGGGCTTGAACATGCAGGAGGGTAAAAGGAGGGCAAGGAATAGAGTGAATTGGAGCGATGTGGTATACAGGGGTTGACGTGCTGTCAGTGGATTGAATCAAGGCATGTGAAGCGTCCGGGGTAAACCATGGAAAGCTGTGTAGGTATGTATATTTGCGTGTGTGGACGTGTGTATGTACATGTGTATGGGGGTGTTGGGCCATTTCTTTCGTCTGTTTCCTTGCGCTACCTCGCAAACGCGGGAGACAGCGACGAGGTATATAAAAAAAAAAAAAAAACTCATTTGATTAATATCAATCACACATAACTTTTTTGATTAAAATACATTCACACAATACTCATTTGTTTAATATCAATCACACAAACCTCATTTGATTGAAGTAGAGTCACACAAAACTCATTTAATTAATATCAATCACCCAAAACTCATTGATTAAAATACAGTCTCACAAAACTCGTTTGATCAATATCAATCAAACAAAAGTCATTTGATTAAATTATACTCACAGAAAACTCATTTGATTAATATCAATCACACAAAACTAATTTGATTGAAATACATTCAGACAAAACTCATTTGATTAACATCATTCACACAAACCTCATTTGATTAAAATACAGTTACACCAAACTCATTTGATTAATATCAATCACACAAAGCTTATTTGATTAAGATAGTCACATAAAAGTCATCTGATTAATATGAATCACTCAACACTCATTTGATCAAATTACCGTCACACAAAACTCATTTGATTAATATCAATCACACAAAGCTAATTTGATTGAACTACAGTCATGCAAAACTCATTTGATTAATATCAAACACACAAATCTCATTTGATTAATATCAATCACACAAAACTCATTTGATTAAATTTAATACAGTCACACAAAACTCATTTAAGTGAAATACAGTCACACAAAACTCATTTGATTAATATGAATCAAACAAAACTCATTTGATTAAAATACAGTCACACAAAACTCATTTGATTAATATCAATCACACAAAACTCATTTGATTAAAATAAAGTCACACAAAACTCATTTGATTAATATCAATCACACAAACCTCATTTGATTTAACTACAGTCACACAAAACTTTTGATTAATATCAATCAAGCAAAACTCATTTGATTAAAATACAATCACACAAAACTCATTTGATTAATATCAATCACACATAACTTTTTTGATTAAAATACAGTCACACAAAACTCATTTGTTTAATATCAATCACATAAACCTCATTTGATTGAAGTACAGTCACACAAAACTGATTTGATTAATATCAATCGCACAAAACTTATTTGATTGAAATATAGTCACGCAAATTCAATTGATTAATATCAATCACACAAAACTCAATTGACTAAAATACAGTCATATAAAACTCATTTGGTAAATATGAATTATAGAAAACTCATTTGAATAAAATAGTCACACAAAACTCATTTGAGCATTATCAATCAGTAAAATCTTTTTTGATTAAAGTGCAGACACAAAAAGCTCATTTGATTAATATCAAACAAAATTCATTTGATTAAAAGACAGTTACAGAAAACTCATTTGATTAATATCAGTCACATAAACCTCATTTGACTTAAATACAGTCACACAAATCTCATTTGATTAAAATACTGTAACACAAAACTCATATGATTAAAATACTGTCACAAAAAACGCATTTGATTTAAACACAGTTCCACAAGATTCATTTGATTCATAACAATCACACAAAACCCATTTGATTGAAATACTCTCATAGAAAAGTCACAATCACACAAAACTAATTTGATTAAAATATAGTCACACAAAAATCATTTCAGTAATATCACACAAAACTCATATGAGGAGAATACAGTCACACAAAAGTCATTTAATTAATATCAATCACACGAAACTCATTTGATTAAAAAACAGTCACACAAAACACCTTTGATTAATATCAATCACACGAATCTCATTTGATTAAAATACAGTCACACAAAACTCAATTGATTAATAACAATCCCACAAAACTCATTTTATTTAAATATAGTCACACAAATCTCTTTTGAGTAATGTTAATCACACAAAATTTATTTGATTAAAATACAAACACACAAAACTCATTTGATTGATATCAATCACGGAAAACTAATTTGATTAAATTATACTCACACAAAACTCATTCGATTAATATCATTCATATAAAACTCATTTGATTAAAATACAGTCACACAACACTCATTTGGTTAATATAAATCATACAAAACTCATTTGATTAAAATACAGACACACAAAACTCATTTGAGCAATATCAATCACAAAAATCTTTTTTTGATTAAAATACAGTCACACAAAGCTCATTTGATTAATATCAATCATACAAAACTCATTCGATTAAAAGACAGTTACACAAAAGTCATTTGATTAATATCAATCACACAAAACTCATTTGATTAAAATACAGTCAAACAAAACTCATTTGAGTTTAATACTATGAGACAAACTCATTTGTTTGAACTACAGTCACACAAAACTCATTTAATTAATATCAATCACACAAAACCAATTTGATTAAAATAGAGTCACACAAAACTTATTTGATTAATATCAATCACACAAAACTCATACGATTAAAATACAGTCACGCAAAACTCATTCAATTAAAATACTGTGACACAAAACTCATTTGATTGAACTACAGTCACACAAAACTCATTTAATTAATATCAATCACCCAAAACTCAATTGATTAAACTACAGTCTCACAAAACTCATTTGATTGAATTATACTCACACAAAACTCATTTGATTAATATCAATCACACAAAACTAATTTGATGGAAATACATTCAGACAAAACTCATTTGATTAATATCATTCACAGAAAACTCATTTGATTGAAATACAGTTACACCAAACTCATTTGATTAATATCAATCACACAAAGCTTATTTGATTAAGATAGAGTCACATAAAACTCATCTGGATAATATCAATCACTCAACACTCATTTGATCAAAATACCGTCAAACAAAACTCATTTGATTAATATCAATCACAGAAAGCTCATTTGATTGAACTACAGTCACACAAAACTCATTTGATTAATATCAATCACACAAAACTCATTTGATTAAAATACAGTCACACAAAACTCATTTAATTAAAATACAGTCACACAAAACTCCTTTGATTAATACGAATCAAGCAAAACTCATTTGATTAAAATACAGTCACACGAAACTCATTTGATTAATATCAATCACACAAAACTCATTTGATAAAAATAAAGTAACACAAAACTCATTTGATTAATATCAATCACACAAACCTCATTTGATTTAACTACCTTCACACAAAATTCTTTTGTTTAATATCAATCAAGCAAAACTCATTTGATTGAAATACAATCACACAAAACTCATTTGATTAATATCAATCACACATAACTTTTTTGATTAAAATACATTCACACAATACTCATTTGTTTAATATCAATCACACAAACCTCATTTGATTGAAGTACAGTCACACAAAACTCATTTAATTAATATCAATCACCCAAAACTCAATTGATTAAAATACAGTCTCACAAAACTCGTTTGATCAATATCAATCAAACAAAAGTTATTTGATTAAATTATACTCACAGAAAACTCATTTGATTAATATCAATCACACAAAACTAATTTGATTGAAATACATTCAGACAAAACTCATTTGATTAACATCATTCACACAAACCTCATTTGATTAAAATACAGTTACACCAAACTCATTTGATTAATATCAATCACACAAAGCTTATTTGATTAAGATAGTCACATAAAACTCATCTGATTAATATGAATCACTCAACACTCATTTGATCAAATTACCGTCACACAAAACTCATTTGATTAATATCAATCACACAAAGCTAATTTGATTGAACTACAGTCACACAAAACTCATTTGATTAATATCAAACACACAAATCTCATTTGATTAATATCAATCACACAAAACTCATTTGATTAAAATACAGTCACACAAAACTCATTTAAGTGAAATACAGTCACACAAAACTCATTTGATTAATATGAATCAAACAAAACTCATTTGATTAAAATACAGTCACACAAAACTCATTTGATTAATATCAATTACACAAAACTCATTTGATTAAAATAAAGTCACACAAAACTCATTTGATTAATATCAATCACACAAACCTCATTTGATTGAACTACAGTCACACAAAACTCTTTTGATTAATATCAATCAAGCAAAACTCATTTGATTAAAATACAATCACACAAAACTCATTTGATTAATATCAATCACACATAACTTTTTTGATTAAAATACAGTCACACAAAACTCATTTGTTTAATATCAATCACATAAACCTCATTTGATTGAAGTACAGTCACACAAAACTGATTTGATTAATATCAATCGCACAAAACTTATTTGATTGAAATATAGTCACGCAAATTCAATTGATTAATATCAATCACACAAAACTCAATTGACTAAAATACAGTCATATAAAACTCATTTGGTAAATATGAATTATAAAAAACTCATTTGATTAAAATAGTCACACAAAACTCATTTGAGCATTATCAATCAGTAAAATCTTTTTTGATTAAAGTGCAGACACAAAAAGCTCATTTGATTAATATGAAACAAAATTCATTTGATTAAAAGACAGTTACAGAAAACTCATTTGATTAATATCAGTCACATAAACATCATTTGACTTAAATACAGTCACACAAAATAGAGTCACACAAAACTCATTTGATTGATATCAATCACACAAAACTCATACGATTAAAATACAGTCACGCAAAACTCATTCAATTAAAATACTGTGACACAAAACTCATTTGATTGAACTACACTCACACAAAACTCATTTAATTAGTATCAATCACCCAAAACTCAATTGATTAAAGTACAGTCTCACAAAACTCATTTGATTAATATCAATCACACAAAAGTCATTTGATTAAATTGTACTCACACAAAACTCATTTGATTAATATCAATCACACAAAACTAATTTGATGGAAATACATTCAGACAAAACTCATTTGATTAATATCATTCACAGAAAACTCATTTGATTAAAATACAGTTACACCAAACTCATTTGATTAATGTCAATCAAACAAAGCTTATTTGATTAAGATAGAGTCACATAAAACTCATCTGGATAATATCAATCACTCAACACTCATTTGATCAAAATACCGTCAAACAAAACCCATTTGATTAATATCAATCACAGAAAGCTCATTTGATTGAACTACAGTCACACAAAACTCATTTGATTAATATCAATCACACAAAACTCATTTGATTAAAATACAGTCACACAAAACTCATTTAATTAAAATACAGTCACACAAAACTCCTTTGATTAATACGAATCAAGCAAAACTCATTTGATTAAAATACAGTCATACGAAACTCATTTGATTAATATCAATCCCACAAAACTCATTTGATTAAAATAAAGTAACACAAAACTCATTTGATTAATATCAATCACACAAACCTCATTTGATTTAACTACCTTCACACAAAATTCTTTTGTTATTATCAATCAAGCAAAACTCATTTGATTGAAATACAATCACACAAAACTCATTTGATTAATATCAATCACACATAACTTTTTTGATTAAAATACATTTACACAATACTCATTTGTTTAATATCAATCACACAAACCTCATTTGATTGAAGTACAGTCACACAAAACTCATTTAATTAATATCAATCACCCAAAACTCAATTGATTAAAATACAGTCTCACAAAACTCGTTTGATCAATATCAATCAAACAAAAGTCATTTGATTAAATTATACTCACAGAAAACTCATTTGATTAATATCAATCACACAAAACTAATTTGATTGAAATACATTCAGACAAAACTCATTTGATTAACATCATTCACACAAACCTCATTTGATTAAAATACAGTTACACCAAACTCATTTGATTGATATCAATCACACAAAGCTTATTTGATTAAGATACAGTCACATAAAACTCATCTGATTAATATGAATCACTCAACACTCATTTGATCAAAATACCGTCACACAAAACTCATTTGATTAATATCAATCACACAAAGATGATTTGATTGAACTACAGTCACACAAAACTCTTTTGATTAATATCAATCAAGCAAAACTCATTTGATTAAAATACAATCACACAAAACTCATTTGATTAATATCAACCACACATAACTTTTTTGATTAAAATACAGTCACACAAAACTCATTTGTTTAATATCAATCACATAAAGCTCATTTGATTGAAGTACAGTCACACAAAACTGATTTGATTAATATCAATCACACAAAACTTATTTGATTAAAATATAGTCACGCAAAATTCAATTGATTAATATCAATCACACAAAACTCAATTGACTAAAATACAGTCATATAAAACTAATTTGGTAAATATAAAATATAAAAAACTCATTTGATTAAAATAGTCACACAAAACTCATTTGAGCATTATCAATCAGTAAAATCTTTTTTGATTAAAGTACAGACACAAAAAGCTCATTTGATTAATATCAAACAAAATTCATTTGATTAAAAGACAGTTACAGAAAACTCATTTGATTAATATAAGTCACATATACCTCATTTGACTTAAATACAGTCACACAAATCTCATTTGATTAAAATACTGTAACACAAAACTCATATGATTAAAATACTGTCACAAAAAACGCATTTGATTTAAACACACTTCCACAAGATTCATTTGATTCAAAACAATCATACAAAACCCATTTGATTGAAATACTCTCATACAAAAGTCACTTGATTAATATCAATCACACAAAACTAATTTGATTAAAATATAGTCACACAAAAATCATTTCAGTAATATCACACAACAAATTCTTATTCAACACAATCATAAAACTAAAAACTCATTTATTAATAATCACCAAAATTTTTGATTAAAGTCACCAAACTCATTGTTAAATCAATCCACAACCATTGATGAAGACTCCACAAAACTATTATTAATATACACAAACTATTTGATTAAAATCAAAAATTCAATGATAAAAACAAAACTATGAAAATCTAACAGAATAAAAAAACTCATTGATTAATCTCACAAACACCAAACACCCTTTACAAAACAACAAAGCTATTTGATTAATATCATCAATAACCATTATAAAATAGACACACAAACCTTTGATAAAACTTCACAAAACAAAATTTTCACAAATTATAAAATACATAAGAATTGATTAAACCATCACACAAAACCCATTTGATTAAATACCAACAAAAGTTATTTGATTAAATCACACACAAAACTAATTTGAATTAAAATATTCAGACACACAAAATCATTGATAAAAAAACCACCAACTTATTTATAAAAAAAATCATTGATTAAAAACATCAACAAACTTGATTAATAATCAAATTTCATTGATTAAATACAGTACACAAAACCATGATTGTTCACACCAAACGAATGTTAATATACCACAAATCATTTTAATATCACATACAAACTCATTTGATTAAAATACATCACACAAACTCATTTGTTAATATAAACAAAAAACTCATTTGATAAAATACAACACAGAAAACTCATTTGCATATCCAACAAAATCTTTGATTGAATACAGTCACACAAGACATTGTATATAATCACACAAAAATCGATTAAAAACATTAAACAAACCATTGATTAATATCAATCACAAAATTAAAAATACATACACAAACCATTAACAACACCAACCATTTGATTAATAAATCCAAAATTGATAAATAGTCAAAACTCATTTAATAAACGCACACAAACTCATTGATAAAACCTCATTGAAACAACAACCATTGATATACAATCACAAAAACTCATTGATAATAAAGTACAAAACATTAAATATCAAACAATCATCAAAGACACAAAACCTCTGATAATATATCAAGCAACCATTTGATAAAATACATACAAACCAATAATATACAGTAAATAGAACAAAACTCATTGTTTAATATCAATACAAACTCATTATTAGTACAGTCACAAAAACTTTTGATTAAATAATCACCAACAAAATCATTGAATAAAATAAAATAACACAAAACTCATTGATAATCATCATAAAACTATTGTAATATAAATCATAAAAAAAACTCATTTGATTAATAAGCAACAACTCATTTGATTAAACATCAACAAATCATGATCAAGACACACAAAACTAATTTGATTAATATCACCATAACCTTTATTAAAATAAATCACACAAATCCATTGATAATACGTAACAAACTCATTAATTAAAATCTCACACAAAACCATTTATATAAATAATTCCACAAGTCATTGATAATACCATCACAAAAACCCTTGATAAATACTCATCAAAGATTTGATTAATACACAACAAAACTAATTTGATTAAATACACACAAACATTTCGAATATCAAATCATTTGATTAAAATACAACCACACAAAACTTATTTAATTAAATCAATCAACAACATTTGATAAAACATCAAAATTTGATTAATATCAGTCAGAAAATTTCATTTATTAAATACAGTCAACAAAACTCATTTGATTAATCAATCACACAAAACAATTGTTTAATTATCACAACAAAACATTTGATTAATACAATATACAAACTTCATTATTAAAAACACACAACATCATTTGTTAATATAATCATAAAAACTCATTTGATTAAAATACAGCACACAAACTCATTTGAAATATCATCACAAAAATCTTTTTGATAAATACAGTACACAAACTCATTTGGTAATAATCACACAAAACTCATTCGATTAAAAGACAGTTAAACAAAACTCATTTGATTAATATCAATCACACAAAGCTCATTTGATTAAAATACAGTCACACAAAACTCATTTGTTTTATATCAATCACACAAAACTCATTTGATTAATATGAATCACACAACACTAATTTGATTAAAATAGTCACACAAAACTCATTTAATTAAAATACGGTCACACAAAACTCATTTGATTAATATGAATCAAACAAAACTCATTTGATTAAAATACAGTCACACAAAACTCATTTGATTAATATCAATCACATAAAACTCATTTGATTAAAATAAAGTCACACAAAACTCATTTGATTAATATCAATCACACAAACCTCATTTGATCGAATTAGTCACACAAAACTCTCTTGATTAATATCAATCAAGCAAACTCATTTGATTAAAATACAATCACACAAAACTCATTTGATTAATATCAATCACACAAAATTTTTTTGATTAAAATAGTCACACAAAACTCATTTGTTTAATATCAATCACACAAACCTCATTTGATTGAAGTACAGTCACACAAAACTGATTTGATTAATATGAATCACACAAAACTTATTTGATTAAAATACAGTCATGCAAAATTCAATTGATTAATATAAATAACACAAAACTCATTCGACTAAAATACAGTCATATAAAACTCATTTGGTAAATATAAATCATAAAAAAAACTCATTTGATTAAAATACAGTCACACAAAGCTCATTTGATTAATATCAATCAAACAACACTCATTTGATCAAAAGACACTTACAGAAAGCTAATTTGATTAATATCAGTCACATAAACCTCATTTTATTAAAATAGAATCACACAAATCTCATTTGATTAAAATACTGTAACACAAAACTCATATAATTAAAATTCTGTCACACAAAACGCATTTGATATAAATACAGTTCCACAAGATTCATTTGATTAATACCAATCACACAAAACCCATTTGATTGAAATACTCTCATACAAAAGTTATTTGATTAATATCAATCACACAAAACTAATTTGATTGAAATATAGTCACACAAAAATCATTTCAGTAATATCACACAAAAATCATTTGATTAAAATACAACCACACAAAACTTATTTAATTAATATCAATCACACGAAACTCATTTGATTAAAAAACAGTCACACAAAACACCTTTGATTAATATCAGTCAGAAGAATTTCATTTGATTAAAATACAGTCACACAAAACTCATTTGATTGATATCAATCACACAAAACGAAGTTGTTTAAATTATACTCACACAAAACTCATTTGATTAATATCAATCATACAAACTTCATTTGATTAAAATACAGTCACACAACACTCATTTGGTTAATATAAATCATAGAAAACTCATTTGATTAAAATACAGACACAGAAAACTCATTTGAGCAATATCCATCACAAAAATCTTTTTTGATTGAAATACAGTCACACAAGACTCATTTGGTTAATATAAATCACACAAAACTCATTCGATTAAAAGACAGTTAAACAAAACTCATTTGATTAATATCAATCACACAAACCTCATTTGATTAAAATACAGTCACACAAAACTCATTTGAGTTGAATACTATGACACAAAACTCATTTGTTTGAACCACAGTCACACAAAATTCATTTAATTAATATCGATCACACAAAACCCATTTGATTAAAATAGAGTCACACAAAACTCATTTGATTAATATCAATCACACAAAACTCATACGATTAAAATACAGTTACGCAAAACTCATTCAATTAAAATACTGTTACACAAAATTCATTTAATTGAACTACAGTCACACAAAACTCATTTTATTAATATCAATCACCCAAAACTCAATTGATCAAAATACAATCTCACAAAACTCAATTGATTAATATCAATCACACAAAAGTCATTTGATGAAACTATACTCTCACAAAACTCATTTGATTAATATCAATCACACAAAACTAATTTGATTGAAATACATTCAGACAAAACTCATTTGATTAATATCATTCACACAAAACTCATTTGATTAAAATACAGTTACACCAAACTCATTTGATTGATATCAATCACACAAAGCTTATTTGATTAAGATGCAGTCACATAAAACTCATCTGATTAATATCAATCACTCAACACTCATTTGATCAAAATACCGTCACACAAAATTCATTTGATTTATATCAATCACATAAAGCTAATTTGTTTGAACTATAGTCACACAAAACTCATTTGATTAATATCAATCACACAAAACTCATTTGATTAATATCAATCACACAAAACTCATTTGATTAAAATACAGTCACACAAAACTCATTTAATTAAAATACAGTCACAAAAAACTCATTTGATTAATATGAATCAAGCAAAACTCATTTGATTAAAATACAGTCACACAAAACTTATTTGATTAATATCAATAACACAAAACTCATTTGATTAAAATATAGTCACACAAAACTCATTTGATTAATATCAATCACACAAACCTCATTTGATTGAACTATATTCACACAAAATTCTTTTGTTTAATATCAATCAAGCAAAACTCATTTGATTGAAATGCAATCCCACAAAATTCATTTGATTAATATCAATCATAAATAACTTTTTTGATAAAAATCCAGTCACACAAAACTCATTTGTTCAATATCAATTACACAAACCTCATTTGAATGAAGCACAATCACAGAAAACTGATTTGATTAATATCAATGACACAAAGCTTATTTGATTAAAATACAGTCACGCAAAATACATTTGATTAATATCAATCACACAAAACTCATTTGATTAAAATACAGTTACACCAAACACATTTGATTGATATCAATCACACAAAGCTTCTTTGATTAAGATACAGTCACATAAAACTCATCTGATTAATATCAATCACTCAACACTCATTTGATCAAAATACCGTCACACAAAACTCATTTGATTAATATCAATCACACAAAGGTAATTTGATTGAACTACAGTCACACAAAACTCATTTGATAATATCAATCACACAAAACTCATTTGATTAATATCAATCACACAAAACTCATTTGATTAAAATACAGTCACACAAAACTCATTTAAGTAAAATACAGTCACACAAAACTCATTTGATTAATATGAATCAAACAAAACTCATTTGATTAAAATACAGTCACACAAAACTCATTTGATTAATATCAATCACACAAAACTCATTTGATTAAAATAAAGTAACACAAAACTCATTTGATTAATATCAATCACACAAACCTCATTTGATTGAACTACTTTCACACAAAATTCTTTTGTTTAATATCAATCAAGCAAAACTCATTTGATTGAAATACAATCACACAAAACTCATTTGATTAATATCAATAACACAACTTGTTTTATTAAAATACATTCACACAAAACTCATTTGTTTAATATCAATCACACAAACCTCATTTGATTGAAGTACAGTCACGCAAAACTCATTTAATTAATATCAATCACCCAAAACTCAATTGATTAAAATACAGTCTCACAAAACTCGTTTGATCAATATCAATCACACAAAAGTCATTTGATTAAATTATGCTCACAGAAAACTCATTTGATTAATATCAATCACACAAAACTAATTTGATTGAAATACATTCAGACAAAACTCATTTGATTAACATCATTCACACAAATCTCATTTGATTAAAATACAGTTACACCAAACTCATTAGATTAATATCAATCACAAAAAGCTTATTTGATTAAGATACAGTCACATAAAACTCATCTGATTAATATGAATCACTCAACACTCATTTGATCAAAATACCGTCACACAAAACACATTTGATTAATATCAATAACACAAAGCTAATTTGATTGAACTACAGTCACACAAAACTCATTTGATTAATATCAATCACACAAAACTCATTTGATGAAAATAAAGTCACCCAAAACTCATTTGATTAATATCAATCACACAAACCTCATTTGATTGAACTACAGTCACACAAAACTCTTTTGATTAATATCAATCAAGGAAAACTCATTTGATTAAAATAGAATCACACGAAACTCATTTGATTAATATCAATCACACAAAACTTTTTTGATTAAAATACAGTCACACAAAACTCATTTGTTTAATATCAATCACACAAACCTCATTTGATTGAAGTACAGCCACACAAAACTGATTTGATTAATATCAATCACACAAAACTTATTTGATTAAAATAGTTAAGCAAAATTCTATTGATTAATATCAATCACACAAAACTCATTTGACTAAAATACAGTCATTAAAAACTTATTTGGTAAATATAAATCATAAAAAACCCATTTTATTAAAATACACTCACACAAAACTCATTTGAGCAATATCAATCACAAAAATCTTTTTTGATTAAAGTACAGTCACACAAAGCTCATTTGATTCATATCAATCTAACAAAACTTATTTGATTAAAAGACAGTTACAGAAAACTCATTTGATTAATATGAGTCACATAAACCTCATTTGATTAAAATACAGTCACACAAAACTCATTTGATTAAAATACTGTAACACAAAACTCATATGATTAAAATACTGTCACACAAAACGCATTTGATTTAAATACAGTTCCACATGATTCATTTGATTAATAACAATCACACAAAACCCATTTGATTGAAATACTCTCATAGAAAAGTCATTTGATTATTATCAATCACACAAAACTAATTTGATTAAAATATAGTCACACAAAATTCATTTCAGTAATATCACACAAAACTCATTTGATTAAAATACAGTCACACAAAACTCATTTAATTAATATCAATCACACGGAACTCATTTGATTAAAAACAGTCATACAAAACACCTTTGATTAATATTAATCACACGAATCTTATTTGATTAAAATACAGTTACACAAAACTCAATTGATTAATAACAATCCTACAAAACTTATTTTATTAAAATATAGTCACACAAACTCTTTTGAGTAATGTTAATCACACAAATCTTATTTGATTAAAATACAGTCACACAAAACTCATTTGATTGATATCAATCACAAAAACTAATTTGATTAAATTATACTCAGACAAAACTCATTTGATTAATATCAATCACACAAAACTTATTTGATTAAAATACAGTCACACAACACTCATTTGGTTGATATAAATCAAACAAAACTCATTTGATTAGAATACAGACACACAAAACTCATTTGAGCAATATCAATCACAAAAATCTTTTTTGATTAAAATACAGTCACACAAAGCTCATTTGATTAATATCAATCATACAAAACTCATTCGATTAAAAGACAGTTACAGAAAACTCATTTGATTAATATCAATCACATAAAATTCATTTGATTAAAATACAGTCACACAAAACTCATTTGAGTTTAATACTGTGACACAAAACTCATTTGTTTGAACTACAGTCACACAAAACTCATTTAATTAATATCAATCACACAAAACCCATTTGATTAAAATAGAGTCACACAAAACTCATTTGATTAATTTTAATAACACAAAACTCATACGATTAAAATACAGTCACGCAAAACTCATTCAATTAAAATACTGTGACACAAAACTCATTTGATTAAACTACAGTCACACAAAACTCATTCAATTAAAATCAATCACCCAAAACTCAATTGATTAAAATACAGTCTCATAAAACTCATTTGATTAATATCAATCACACAAAAGTCATTTGATTAAATTATACTCACACAAACTCATTTGATTAATATCAGTTACACAAAACTAATTTGATTGAAATACATTCAGACAAAACTCATTTGATTAATATCATTCACACAAAACTCATTTGATTAAAATACAGTTACACCTAACTCATTTGATTGATATGAATCACACAAAACTTATTTGATTAAGACACAGTCACATAAAACTCATCTGATTAATATCAATCACTGAACACTCATTTGATCAAAATACCGTCACAAAAAACTCCTTTGATTAATATCAATCACACAAAGCTAATTTGATTGAACTACAGTCACACAAAACTCATTTGATTAATATCAATCACACAAATTCATTTGATTAATATCAATCACACAAAACTCATTTGATTAAAATACAGTCACACAAAAATCCTTTAAGTAAAATACAGTGACACAAAACTCATTTGATTAATATGAATCAAACAAAACTCATTTGATTAAAATACAGTCACACAAAACTCATTTGATTAATATCAATCACACAAACCTCATTTGATTGAACTACCTTCACACAAAATTCTTTTGTTTAATATCAATCAAGCAAAACTCATTTGATTGAAATACATTCACACAAAACTCATTAGATTAATATCATTCACATAACGTTTTTGATTAAAATACATTCATACAAAACTCATTTGTTTAATATCAATCACACAAATCTCATTTGATTGAAATACAGTCACACAAAACTCATTTAATTAATATAATCACCCAAAACTCAATTGATTAAAATACAGTCTCACAAAACTCGTTTGATCAATATCAATCACACAAAAGTCATTTGAGTAAATTATACTCACAGAAAACTCATTTCATTAATATCAATCACACAAAACTAATTTGATTGAAATACATTCAGACAAAACTCATTTGATTAACATCATTCACACAAACCTCATTTGATTAAAATACAGTTACACCAAACTCATTTGATTAATATCAATCACACAAACCTTATTTGATTAAGATACAGTCACATAAAACTCATCTGATTAATATCAATCACTCAACACTGATTTGATCAAAATACCGTCAAACAAAACTCATTTGATTAATATCAATCACACAAACCTAATTTGATTGAACTACAGTCACACAAAACTCATTTGATTAATATCAATCACACAAAACTCATTTGATTAATATCAATCACACAAAACTCATTTGATTAAAATACAGTCACACAAAACTCATTTAATTAAAATACAGTCACACAAAACTCATTTGATTAATATGAATCAAGCAAAACTCATTTGATTAAAATACAGTCACACGAAACTCATTTGATTAATATCAATCACACAAAACTCAATTGATTAAAATAAAGTAACACAAAACTCATTTGATTAATATCAATCACACAAACCTCATTTGATTTAACTACCTTCACACAAAATTCTTTTGTTTAATATCAATCAAGCAAAACTCATTTGATTGAAATACAATCACACAAAACTCATTTGACTAATATCAATCACACATCACTTTTTTGATTAAAATACATTCACACAAAACTCATTTGTTTAATATCAATAACACAAACCTCATTTCATTGAAATACAGTCACACAAAACTCATTTAATTAATATAATCACCCAAAACTCAATTGATTAAAATACAGTCTCACAAAACTCGTTTGATCAATATCAATCACACAAAAGTCATTTGATTAAATTATGCTCACAGAAAACTCATTTGATTAATATCAATCCCAAAACTAATTTGATTGAAATATATTCAGACAAAACTCATTTGATTAACATCATTCACACAAATCTCATTTGATTAAAATACAGTTACACCAAACTCATTTGATTAATATCAATTACACAAAGCTTATTTGATTAAGATACAGTCACATAAAACTGATCTGATTAATATGAATCACTCAACACTCATTTGATCAAAATACCGTCACACAAAACTCATTTGATTAATATCAATCACACAAAGATAATTTGATTGAACTACAGTCACACAAAACTCATTTGATTAATATCAAACACACAAATCTCATTTGATTAATATCAATCACACAAAACATTTTTGATTAAAATACAGTCACACAAAACTCATTTGTTTAATATCAATCACACAAACCTCACTTGATTGAAGTACAGCCACACAAAACTGATTTGATTAATATCAATCACACAAAACTTATTTGATTAAAATAGTCACGCAAAATTCACAAAGCTCATTTGACTAAAATACAGTCATATAAAACTTATTTGGTAAATATAAATCATAAAAAACCCATTTTATCAAAATACACTCACACAAAACTCATTTGAGCAATATCAATCACAAAAATCTTTTTTGATTAAAGTACAGTCACACAAAGCTCATTTGATTAAGATCAATCAAACAAAACTCATTTGATTAAAAGACATTTACAGAAAACTCATTTGATTAATATCAGTCACATAAACCTCATTTGATTAAAATACAGTCACACAAAACTCATTTGATTAAAATACTGTAACACAAAACTCATATGATTAAAATACTGTCACACAAAACGCATTTGATTTAAATACAGTTCCACATGATTCATTTGATTAATAACAATCACACAAAACCCATTTGATTGAAATACTCTCATACAAAAGTCATTTGATTAATATCAATCACACAAAACTAATTTGATTAAAATATAGTCATACAAAATTCATTTCAGTAATATCACACAAAACTCATTTGATTAAAATACAGTCACACAAAACTCATTTAATTAATATGAATCACACGGAACTCATTTAATTAAAAACAGTCATACAAAACACCTTTGATTAATATTAATCACACGAATCTTTTTTGATTAAAATACAGTTACACAAAACTCATTTGATTTATATCAATCACATAAAGCTAATTTGTTTAAACTATAGTCACACAAAACTCATTTGATTAATATCAATCACACAAAACTCATTTGATTAATATCAATCACACAAAACTCATTTGACTAAAATACAGTCATTAAAAACTTATTTGGTAAATATAAATCATAAAAAACCCATTTTATTAAAATACACTCACACAAAACTCATTTGAGCAATATCAATCACAAAAATCTTTTTTGATTAAAGTACAGTCACACAAAGCTCATTTGATTCATATCAATCTAACAAAACTTATTTGATTATAAGACAGTTACAGAAAACTCATTTGATTAATATGAGTCACATAAACCTCATTTGATTAAAATACAGTCACACAAAACTCATTTGATTAAAATACTGTAACACAAAACTCATATGATTAAAATACTGTCACACAAAACGCATTTGAATTAAATACAGTTCCACATGATTCATTTGATTAATAACAATCACACAAAACCCATTTGATTGAAATACTCTCATACAAAAGTCATTTGATTATTATCAATCACACAAAACTAATTTGATTAAAATATAGTCACACAAAATTCATTTCAGTAATATCACACAAAACTCATTTGATTAAAATACAGTCACACAAAACTCATTTAATTAATATCAATCACACGGAACTCATTTGATTAAAAACAGTCATACAAAACACCTTTGATTAATATTAATCACACGAATCTTATTTGATTAAAATACAGTTACACAAAACTCAATTGATTAATAACAATCCTACAAAACTTATTTTATTAAAATATAGTCACACAAACTCTTTTGAGTAATGTTAATCACACAAATCTTATTTGATTAAAATACAGTCACACAAAACTCATTTGATTGATATCAATCACAAAAACTAATTTGATTAAATTATACTCAGACAAAACTCATTTGATTAATATCAATCACACAAAACTTATTTGATTAAAATACAGTCACACAACACTCATTTGGTTGATATAAATCAAACAAAACTCATTTGATTAAAATACAGACACACAAAACTCATTTGAGCATTATCAATCACAAAAATCTTTTTTGATTAAAATACAGTCACACAAAGCTCATTTGATTAATATCAATCATACAAAACTCATTCGATTAAAAGACAGTTACAGAAAACTCATTTGATTAATATCAATCACATAAAATTCATTTGATTAAAATACAGTCACACAAAACTCTTTTGAGTTTAATACTGTGACACAAAACTCATTTGTTTGAACTACAGTCACACAAAACTCATTTAATTAATATCAATCACACAAAACCCATTTGATTAAAATAGAGTCACACAAAACTCATTTGATTAATTTTAATAACACAAAACTCATACGATTAAAATACAGTCACGCAAAACTCATTCAATTAAAATACTGTGACACAAAACTCATTTGATTAAACTACAGTCACACAAAACTCATTCAATTAAAATCAATCACCCAAAACTCAATTGATTAAAATACAGTGTCATAAAACTCATTTGATTAATATCAATCACACAAAAGTCATTTGATTAAATTATACTCACACAAACTCATTTGATTAATATCAGTTACACAAAACTAATTTGATTGAAATACATTCAGACAAAACTCATTTGATTAATATCATTCACACAAAACTCATTTGATTAAAATACAGTTACACCTAACTCATTTGATTGATATGAATCACACAAAACTTATTTGATTAAGACACAGTCACATAAAACTCATCTGATTAATATCAATCACTGAACACTCATTTGATCAAAATACCGTCACAAAAAACTCCTTTGATTAATATCAATCACACAAAGCTAATTTGATTGAACTACAGTCACACAAAACTCATTTGATTAATATCAATCACACAAATTCATTTGATTAATATCAATCACACAAAACTCATTTGATTAAAATACAGTCACACAAAAATCCTTTAAGTAAAATACAGTGACACAAAACTCATTTGATTAATATGAATCAAACAAAACTCATTTGATTAAAATACAGTCACACAAAACTCATTTGATTAATGTCAATCACACAAAACTCATTTCATTAAAATAAAGTCACACAAAACTCATTTGATTAATATCAATCACACAAACCTCATTTGATTGAACTACCTTCACACAAAATTCTTTTGTTTAATATCAATCAAGCAAAACTCATTTGATTGAAATACATTCACACAAAACTCTTTTGATTAATATCATTCACATAACGTTTTTGATTAAAATACATTCATACAAAACTCATTTGTTTAATATCAATCACACAAATCTCATTTGATTGAAATACAGTCACACAAAACTCATTTAATTAATATAATCACCCAAAACTCAATTGATTAAAATACAGTCTCACAAAACTCGTTTGATCAATATCAATCACACAAAAGTCATTTGAGTAAATTATACTCACAGAAAACTCATTTCATTAATATCAATCACACAAAACTAATTTGATTGAAATACATTCAGACAAAACTCATTTGATTAACATCATTCACACAAACCTCATTTGATTAAAATACAGTTACACCAAACTCATTTGATTAATATCAATCACACAAACCTTATTTGATTAAGATACAGTCACATAAAACTCATCTGATTAATATCAATCACTCAACACTCATTTGATCAAAATACCGTCAAACAAAACTCATTTGATTAATATCAATCACACAAACCTAATTTGATTGAACTACAGTCACACAAAACTCATTTGATTAATATCAATCACACAAAACTCATTTGATTAATATCAATCACACAAAACTCATTTGATTAAAATACAGTCACACAAAACTCATTTAATTAAAATACAGTCACACAAAACTCATTTGATTAATATGAATCAAGCAAAACTCATTTGATTAAAATACAGTCACACGAAACTCATTTGATTAATATCAATCAGACAAAACTCATTTGATTAAAATAAAGTAACACAAAACTCATTTGATTAATATCAATCACACAAACCTCATTTGATTTAACTACCTTCACACAAAATTCTTTTGTTTAATATCAATCAAGCAAAATTCATTTGATTGAAATACAATCACACAAAACTCATTTGACTAATATCAATCACACATCACTTTTTTGATTAAAATACATTCACACAAAACTCATTTGTTTAATATCAATAACACAAACCTCATTTCATTGAAATACAGTCACACAAAACTCATTTAATTAATATAATCACCCAAAACTCAATTGATTAAAATACAGTCTCACAAAACTCGTTTGATCAATATCAATCACACAAAAGTCATTTCATTAAATTATGCTCACAGAAAACTCATTTGATTAATATCAATCCCAAAACTAATTTGATTGAAATATATTCAGACAAAACTCATTTGATTAACATCATTCACACAAATCTCATTTGATTAAAATACAGTTACACCAAACTCATTTGATTAATATCAATCACACAAAGCTTATTTGATTAAGATACAGTCACATAAAACTGATCTGATTAATATGAATCACTCAACACTCATTTGATCAAAATACCGTCACACAAAACTCATTTGATTAATATCAATCACACAAAGATAATTTGATTGAACTACAGTCACACAAAACTCATTTGATTAATATCAAACACACAAATCTCATTTGATTAATATCAATCACACAAAACATTTTTGATTAAAATACAGTCACACAAAACTCATTTGTTTAATATCAATCACACAAACCTCACTTGATTGAAGTACAGCCACACAAAACTGATTTGATTAATATCAATCACACAAAACTTATTTGATTAAAATAGTCACGCAAAATTCACAAAGCTCATTTGACTAAAATACAGTCATATAAAACTTATTTGGTAAATATAAATCATAAAAAACCCATTTTATCAAAATACACTCACACAAAACTCATTTGAGCAATATCAATCACAAAAATCTTTTTTGATTAAAGTACAGTCACACAAAGCTCATTTGATTAAGATCAATCAAACAAAACTCATTTGATTAAAAGACAGTTACAGAAAACTCATTTGACTAATATCAGTCACATAAACCTCATTTGATTAAAATACAGTCACACAAAACTCATTTGATTAAAATACTGTAACACAAAACTCATATGATTAAAATACTGTCACACAAAACGCATTTGATTTAAATACAGTTCCACATGATTCATTTGATTAATAACAATCACACAAAACCCATTTGATTGAAATACTCTCATACAAAAGTCATTTGATTAATATCAATCACACAAAACTAATTTGATTAAAATATAGTCATACAAAATTCATTTCAGTAATATCACACAAAACTCATTTGATTAAAATACAGTCACACAAAACTCGTTTAATTAATATCAATCACACGGAACTCATTTAATTAAAAACAGTCATACAAAACACCTTTGATAAATATTATTCACACGAATCTTATTTGATTAAAATACAGTTACACAAAACTCAATTGATTTATATCAATCACATAAAGCTAATTTGTTTAAACTATAGTCACACAAAACTCATTTGATTAATATCAATCACACAAAACTCATTTGATTAATATCAATCACACAAAACTCATTTGATTAATATCAATCACACAAAACTCATTTGATTAAAATACAGTCACACAAAACTCATTTAATTAAAATACAGTTACAGAAAACTCATTTGATTGATATCAATCACACTAAACTCATTTGATTAAAATACAGTCACACAAAACTTATTTGATTAATATCAATAACACAAAACTCATTTGATTAAAATAAAGTCACACAAAACTCATTTGAGTTTAATACTGTGACACAAAACTCATTTGTTTGAACTACAGTCACACAAAACTCATTTAATTAATATCAATCACAGAAACCTCATTTGATTGAACTATATTCACACAAAAGTCTTTTGTTTAATATCAATCAAGCAAAACTCATTTGATTGAAATACAATCACACAAAATTCATTTGATTAATATCAATCACAAATAACTTTTTTGATTAAAATACAGTCACACAAAACTCATTTGTTCAATATCAATCACACAAAACTCATTTGATTGAAGCACAATCACAGAAAACTGATTTGATTAATATCAATGACACAAAGCTTATTTGATTAAAATACAGTCACGCAAAATACATTTGATTAATATCAATCACACAAAACTCATTTGATTAAAATACAGTTACACCAAACTCATTTGATTGATATCAATCACACAGAGCTTATTTGATTAAGATACAGTCACATAAAACTCATCTGATTAATATCAATCACTCAACACTCATTTGATCAAAATAACGTCACACAAAACTCATTTGATAAATATCAATCACACAAAGGTAATTTCATTGAACTACAGTCACACAGAACTCATTTGATAATATCAATCACACAAAACTCATTTGATTAATATCAATCACACAAAACTCATTTTATTAAAATACAGTCACACAAACCTCATTTAAGTAAAATACAGTCACACAAAACTCATTTAAGTAAAATACAGTCACACAAAACTCATTTGATAAAAATACAGTCACACAAAACTCATTTGATTAATATCAATCACACAAAACTCATTTGATTAAAATAAAGTAACACTAAACTCATTTGATTAATATCAATCACACAAACCTCATTTGATTGAACTACCTTCACACAAAATTCTTTTGTTTAATATCAATCAAGCAAAACTCATTTGATGGAAATACAATCACACAAAACTCATTTGATTAATATCAATCACACATAACTTGTTTGATTAAAATACATTCACACAAACCTCATTTGTTTAATATCAATCACACAAACCTCATTTGATTGAAGTACAGTCACACAAAACTCATTTAATTAATATCAATCACCCAAAACTCAATTGATTAAAATGCAGTCTCACAAAACTCGTTTGATCAATATCAATCACACAAAAGTCATTTTATTAAATTATGCTCACAGAAAACTCATTTGATTAATATCAATCACACAAAACTAATTTGATTGAAATTAATTCAGACAAAACTCATTTGATTAACATCATTCACACAAACCTCATTTGATTAAAATACAGTTACACCAAACTCATTTGATTAATATCAATCACACAAAGCTTATTTGATTAAGATACAGTCACATAAAACTCATATGATTAATATGAATCACTCAACACTCATTTGATCAATATACCGTCACACAAAACACATTTGATTAATATCAATCACACAAAGCTAATTTGATTGAACTACAGTCACACAAAACTCATTTGATTAATATCAATCACACAAAACTCATTTGATCAAAATAAAGTCACCCAAAACTCATTTGATTAATATCAATCACAGAAACCTCATTTGATTGAACTACAGTCACACAAAACTCTTTTGATTAATATCATTCAAGCAAAACTCATTTGATTAAAATACAATCACACAAAACTCATTTGATTAATATCAATCACACAAAACTTATTTGATTAAAATAGTTACGCAAAATTCTATTGATTAATATCAATCACACAAAACTCATTTGACTAAAATACAGTCATATAAAACTTATTTGGTAAATATAAATCATAAAAAACCCATTTTATTAAAATACACTCACACAAAACTCATTTGAGCAACATCAATCACAAAAATCTTTTTTGATTAAAGTACAGTCACACAAAGCTCATTTCATTCATATCAATCTAACAAAACTCATTTGATTAATATGAGTCACATAAACCTCATTTGATTAAAATACAGTCACACAAAACTCATTTGATTAAAATACTGTAACACAAAACTCATATGATTAAAATACTGTCACACAAAACGCATTTGATTTAAATACAGTTCCACATGATTCATTTGATTAATAACAATCACACAAAACCCATTTGATTGAAATACTCTCATACAAAAGTCATTTGATTAATATCAATCACACAAAACTAATTTGATTAAAATATAGTCACACAAAATTCATTTCAGTAATATCACACAAAACTCATTTGATTAAAATACAGTCACACAAAACTCATTTAATTAATATCAATCACACGGAACTCATTTGATTAAAATACAGTCATACAAAACACCTTTGATTAATATTAATCACACGAATCTTATTTGATTAAAATACAGTTACACAAAACTCAATTGATTAATAACAATCCTACAAAACTCATTTTATTAAAATATAGTCACACAAATCTCTTTCGAGTAATGTTAATCACACAAATCTTATTTGATTAAAATACAGTCACACAAAACTCATTTGATTGATATCAATCACAAAAAACTAATTTTATTAAATTATACTAACACAAAACTCATTTGATTAATATCAATCACACAAAACTTATTTGATTAAAATACAGTCACACAACACTCATTTGGTTAATATAAATCAAACAAAACTCATTTGATTAGAATACAGACACACAAAACTCATTTGAGCAATATCAATCACAAAAATCTTTTTTGATTAAAATACAGTCACACAAAGCTCATTTGATTAATATCAATCATACAAAACTCATTCGATTAAAAGTTACAGAAAACTCATTTTATTAATATCAATCACATAAAATTCATTTGATTAAAATACAGTCACACAAAACTCATTTGAGTTTAATACTGTGACACAAAACTCATTTGTTTGAACTACAGTCACACAAAACTCATTTAATTAATATCAATCACACAAAACCCATTTGATTAAAATAGAGTCACACAAAACTCATTTGATTAATCTTAATAGCACAAAACTCATACGATTAAAATACAGTCAAGCAAAACTCATTCAATTAAAATACTGTGACACAAAACTCATTTGATTGAACTACAGTCACACAAAACTCATTCAATTAAAATCAATCACCCAAAACTCAATTGATTAAAATGCATTCTCATAAAACTCATTTGATTAATATCAATCACACAAAAGTTATTTGATTAAATTATACTCACACAAACTCATTTGATTAATATCAATTACACAAAACTGATTTGATTGAAATACATTCAGACAAAACTCATTTGATTAATATCATTCACACAAAACTCATTTGATTAAAATACAGTTACACTTAACTCATTTGATTGATATGAATCACACAAAGCTTATTTGATTAAGATACAGTCACATAAAACTCATCTGATTAATATCAATTACTCAAGACTCATTTGATCAAAATACCGTCACACAAAACTCATTTGATTAATATCAGTCACACAAAGCTAATTTGATTGAACTATAGTCACACAAAACTCAGTTGATTAATATGAATCACACAAAACTCATTTGATTAATATCAATCACAGAAAACTCATTTGATCAAAATACAGTCACACAAACCTCATTTAAGTAAAATACAGTCACAGAAAACTCATTTGATTAATATGAATCAAACAAAACTCATTTGATTAAAATACAGTCACACAAAACTCATTTGATTAATATGAATCACACAAAACTCATTTGATTAAAATAAAGTAACACAAAACTCATTTGATTAATATCAATCACACAAACCTCATTTGATTGAACTACTTTCACACAAAATTCTTTTGTTTAATATCAATCAAGCAAAACTAATTTGATTGAAATACATTCACACAAAACTCATTTGAATAATATCATTCACACATAACGTTTTGATTAAAATACATTCACACAAAACTCATTTGTTTAATATCAATCACACAAATCTCATTTGATTGAAATACAGTCACACAAAACTCATTTAATTAATATAATCACCCAAAACTGAATTGATTAAAATACAGTCTCACAAAACTCGTTTGATCAATATCAATCACACAAAAGTCATTTGATTAAATTATACTCACAGAAAACTCATTTCATTAATATCAATCACACAAAACAATTTGATTGAAATACACTCAGACAAAACTCATTTGATTAACATCATTCACACAAACCTCATTTGATTAAAATACAGTTACACCAAACTTATTTGATTTATATCAATCACACAAACCTTATTTGATTAAGATACAGTCACATAAAACTCATCTGATTAATATCAATCACTCAACACTCATTTGATCAAAATACCGTCACACAAAACTCATTTGATTAATATCAATCACACAAAGCTAATTTGATTGAACTACAGTCACACAAAACTCATTTGATTAATATGAATCACACAAAACTCATTTGATTAATATCAATCACACAAAACTCATTTGATTAAAATACAGTCACACAAAACTCATTAAATTAAAATACAGTCACACAAACCTCATTTGATTAATATGAATCAAGCAAAACTCATTTGATTAAAATACAGTCACACGAAACTCATTTGATTAATATCAATCAGACAAAACTCATTTGATTAAAATAAAGTAACACAAAACTCATTTGATTAATATCAATCACACAAACCTCATTTGATTTAACTACCTTCACACAAAATTCTTTTGTTTAATATCAGTCAAGCAAAACTCATTTGATTGAAATACAATCACAAAAAACTCATTTGATTAATATCAATCACACATAACTTTTTTGATTAAAATACATTCACACAAAACTCATTTGTTTAATATCAATAACACAAACCTCATTTGATTGAAGTACAGTCACACAAAACTCATTTAATTAATATCAATCACCCAAAACTCAATTGATTAAAATACAGTCTCACAAAATTCGTTTGATCAATATCAATCACACAAAAGTCATTTGATTAAATTATGCTCACCGAAAACTCATTTGATTAATATCAATCACACAAAACTAATTTGATTGAAATATATTCAGACAAAACTCATTTGATTAACATCATTCACACAAACCTCATTTGATTAAAATACAGTTACCCCAAACTCATTTGATTAATATCAATCACACAAAGCTTATTTGATTAAGATACAGTCACATAAAACTTATCTGATTAATATCAATCACTCAACACTCATTTGATAAAAATACCGTCACACAAAACTCATTTGTTTAATATCAATCACACAAAGCTAATTTGATTGAACTACCGTCACACAAAACTCATTTGATTAATATCAATCACACAAAACTCATTTGATTAATATCAATCACTCAAAACTCATTTGATTAATATCAATCACACAAAACTCATTTGATTAAAATACAGTCACACAAAACTCATTTAAGTAAAATACAGTCACACAAAACTCATTTGATTAATATGGATCAAACAAAACTCATTTGATTAAAATACAATCACACAAAACTCATATGATTAAAATACAGTCACACAAACCTCATTTAATTAAAATACAGTCACACAAAACTCATTTGATTAATATGAATCAAGCAAAACTCATTTGATTAAAATACAGTCACACGAAACTCATTTGATTAATATCAATCACACAAAACTCATTTCATTAAAATATAGTAACACAAAACTCATTTGATTAATATCAATCATACAAACCTCATTTGATTTAACTACCTTCACACAAAAGTCTTTGTTTAATATCAATCAAGCAAAACTCATTTGATTGAAATAATTTCACACAAAACTCATTAATGATTAACATCATTCACACAAACCGCATTTGATTAAAATACAGTTACACCAAACTCATTTGATTAATATCAATCACACAAAGCTTATTTGATTAAGATAGTCACATAAAAACTCATTGATTAATATCAATTACTCAACACTCATTTGATCAAAATACGTCACACAAAACTCATTTGGTTAATATCAGTCACACAAAGCTAATTTGATTGAACTACAATCACACAAAACTCATTTGATTAATATCAATCACACAAAACTCATTTGATTAATATCAATCACACAAAACTCATTTGATTAAATACAGTCACACAAAACTCATTTAAGTAAAATACAGTCACAGAAAACTCATTGATTAATATGAATGAAACAAAATATTTGATTAAATACAGTCACACAAAACTCATTTGATTAATATGAATCACACAAAACTCATTTGATTAAAATACAGTCACACAAAACCTCATTTAATTAAAATACAGTCACAGAAAACTCATTTGATTAATATGAATCAAGCAAAACTCATTTGATTAAAATACAGTCACACGAAACTCATTTGATTAATATGAATCACACAAAACTCATTTGATTAAAATAAAGTAACACAAAACTCATTTGATTAATATCAATCACACAAACCTCATTTGATTTAACTACCTTCACACAAAATTCTTTTGTTTAATATCAATCAAGCAAAACTCATTTGATTGAAATACATTCACACAAAACTCATTTGATTAATATCAATCACACATAACTTGTTTGATTAAAATACATTCACACAAAACTCATTTGTTTAATATCAATCACACAAATCTCATTTGATTGAAGTACAGTCACACAAAACTCATTTAATTAATATCAATCACCCAAAACTCAATTGATTAAAATACAGTCTCACAAAACTCGTTTGATCAATATCAATCACACAAAAGTCATTTGATTAAATTATCTCACAGAAAACTCATTTGATTAATATCAATCACACAAAACTAATTTGATTGAAATACATTCAGACAAAACTCATTTGATTAACATCATTCACACAAACCTCATTTGATTAAAATACAGTTACACCAAACTCATTTGATTAATATCAATCACACAAAGCTTATTTGATTAAGATAGTCACATAAAACTCATCTGATTAATATCAATTACTCAACACTCATTTGATCAAAATACCGTCACACAAAACTCATTTGGTTAATATCAGTCACACAAAGCTAATTTGATTGAACTACAGTCACACAAAACTCATTTGATTAATATCAATCACACAAAACTCATTTGATTAATATCAATCACACAAAACTCATTTGATTAAAATACAGTCACACAAAACTCATTTAAGTAAAATACAGTCACAGAAAACTCATTTGATTAATATGAATCAAACAAAACTCATTTGATTAAAATACAGTCACACAAAACTCATTTGATTAATATGAATCACACAAAACTCATTTGATTAAAATAAAGTAACACAAAACTCATTTGATTAATATCAATCACACAAACCTCATTTGATTGAACCTCCTTCACACAAAATTCTTTTGTTTAATATCAATCAAGCAAAACTCATTTGATTGAAATACAATCACACAAAACTCATTTGATTAATATCAATCACACATAACTTTTTTGATTAAAATACATTCACACAAAACTCATTTGTTTAATATCAATCACACAAATCTCATTTGATTGAAGTACAGTCACACAAAACTCATTTAATTAATATCAATCACCCTAAAACTCAATTGATTAAAATACAGTCTCACAAAACTCGTTTGATCAATATCAATCACACAAAAGTTATTTCATTAAATTATACTCACAGAAAACTCATTTGATTAATATCAATCATACAAAACTAATTTGATTGAAATACATTCAGACAAAACTCATTTGATTAACATCATTCACACAAACCTCATTTGATTAAAATACAGTTACACCAAACTCATTTGATTAATATCAATCACACAAAGCTTATTTGATTAAGATACAGTCACATAAAACACATCTGATTAATATCAATCACTCAACACTCATTTGATAAAAATACCGTCACACAAAACTCATTTGTTTAATATCAATCACACAAAGCTAATTTGATTGAACTACCGTCACACAAAACTCATTTGATTAATATCAATCACACAAAACTCATTTGATTAATATCAATCACTCAAAACTCATTTGATTAATATCAATCACACAAAACTCATTTGATTAAAATACAGTCACACAAAACTCATTTAAGTAAAATACAGTCACACAAAACTCATTTGATTAATATGGATCAAACAAAACTCATTTGATTAAAATACAATCACACAAAACTCATATGATTAAAATACAGTCACACAAACCTCATTTAATTAAAATACAGTCACACAAAACTCATTTGATTAATATGAATCAAGCAAAACTCATTTGATTAAAATACAGTCACACGAAACTCATTTGATTAATATCAATCACACAAAACTCATTTGATTAAAATAAAGTAACACAAAACTCATTTGATTAATATCAATCATACAAACCTCATTTGATTTAACTACCTTCACACAAAATTCTTTTGTTTAATATCAATCAAGCAAAACTCATTTGATTGAAATAATTTCACACAAAACTCATTTGATTAATATCAATCACACATAACTTGTTTGATTAAAATACATTCACACAAAACTCATTTGTTTAATATCAATCACACAAACCTCATTTGATTGAAGTACAGTCACACAAAACTCATTTAATTAATATCAATCACCCAAAACTCAATTGATTAAAATACAGTCTCACAAACTCGTTTGATCAATATCAATCACACAAAAGTCATTTGATTAAATTATGCTCACAGAAAACTCATTTGATTAATATCAATAACACAAAACTAATTTGATTGAAATACATTCAGACAAAACTCATTTGATTAACATCATTCACACAAACCTCATTTGATTAAAATACAGTTACACCAAACTCATTTGATTAATATCAATCACACAAAGCTTATTTGATTAAGATACAGTCACATAGAACTCATCTGATTAATATGAGTCACTCAACACTCATTTGATCAAAATACCGTCACACAAAACTCATTTGATTAATATCAATCACACAAAGCTAATTTGATTGAACTACAGTCACACAAAACTCATTTGATTAATATCAATCACACAAAACTCATTTGATCAAAATAAAGTCACCCAAACTCATTTGATTAATATCAATCACACAATCCTCATTTGATTGAACTACAGTCACAGAAAACTCTTTTGATTAAATTCATTTGATTAAAATACAGTCACACAAAACTCATTTGATTAAAATGCAATCACACAAAACTCATTTGATTAATATCAATCACACAAAACTTATTTGATTAAAATACAGTCACACAACACTCATTTGGTTAATATAAATCAAACAAAACTCATTTGATTAAAATACAGACACACAAAACTCATTTGAGCAATATCAATCACAAAAATCTTTTTTGATTAAAATAGTCACACAAAGCTCAGTTGATTAATATCAATTATACAAAACTCATTCGATTAAAAGTTACAGAAAACTCATTTGATTAATATCAATCACATAAAATTCATTTGATTAAAATACAGTCACACAAAACTCATTTGAGTTTAATACTGTGACACAAAACTCATTTGTTTGAACTACAGTCACACAAAACTCATTTAATTAATATCAATCACACAAAACCCATTTGATTAAAATAGAGTCACACAAAACTCATTTGATTAATTTTAATAGCACAAAACTCATACGATTAAAATACAGTCACGCAAAACTCATTCAATGAAAATACTGTGACACAAAACTCATTTGATTGAACTACAGTCACACAAAACTCATTTAATTAAAATCAATCACCCAAAACTCAATTGATTAAAATGCAGTCTCATAAAACTCATTTGATTAATATCAATCACACAAAAGTTATTTGATTAAATTATACTCACACAAACTCATTTGATTAATATCAACTACACAAAACTAATTTGATTGAAATACATTCAGACAAAACTCATTTGATTAATATCATTCACACAAAACTCATTTGATTAAAATACAGTTACACCAAACTCATTTGATTGATATGATTCACACAAAGCTTATTTGATTAAGATACAGTCACATAAAACTCATCTGATTAATATCAATTACTCAACACTCATTTGATCAAAATACCGTCACACAAAACTCATTTGATTAATATCAGTCACACAAAGCTAATTTGATTGAACTACAGTCACACAAAACTCATTTGATTAATATCAATCACACAAAACTCATTTGATTAATATAAATCACACAAAACTCATTTGATTAAAATACAGTCACACAAAACTCATTTAAGTAAAATACAGTCACAGAAAACTCATTTGATTAATATGAATCAAACAAAACTCATTTGATTAAAATACAGTCACACAAAACTCATTTGATTAATATGAATCACACAAAACTCATTTGATTAAAATAAAGTAACACAAAACTCATTTGATTAATATCAATCACACAAACCTCATTTGATTGAACTACCTTCACACAAAATTCTTTTGTTTAATATCAATCAAGCAAAACTCATTTGATTGAAATACAATCACACAAAACTCATTTGATTAATATCAATCACACATAACTTTTTTGATTAAAATACATTCACACAAAACTCATTTGTTTAATATCAATCACACAAATCTCATTTGATTGAAGTACAGTCACACAAAACTCATTTAATTAATATCAATCACCCAAAACTCAATTGATTAAAATACAGTCTCACAAAACTCGTTTGATCAATATCAATCACACAAAAGTCATTTGATTAAATTATACTCACAGAAAACTCATTTGATTAATATCAATCACACAAAACTAATTTGATTGAAATACATTCAGACAAAACTCATTTGATTAACATCATTCACACAAACCTCATTTGATTAAAATACAGTTACACCAAACTCATTTGATTAATATCAATCACACAAAGCTTATTTGATTAAGATACAGTCACATAAAACTCATCTGATTAATATCAATTACTCAACACTCATTTGATCAAAATACCGTCACACAAAACTCATTTGGTTAATATCAGTCACACAAAGCTAATTTGATTGAACTACAGTCACACAAAACTCATTTGATTAATATCAATCACACAAAACTCATTTGATTAATATCAATCACACAAAACTCATTTGATTAAAATACAGTCACACAAAACTCATTTAAGTAAAATACAGTCACAGAAAACTCATTTGATTAATATGAATCAAACAAAACTCATTTGATTAAAATACAGTCACACAAAACTCATTTGATTAATATGAATCACACAAAACTCATTTGATTAAAATAAAGTAACACAAAACTCATTTGATTAATATCAATCACACAAACCTCATTTGATTGAACTACCTTCACACAAAATTCTTTTGTTTAATATCAATCAAGCAAAACTCATTTGATTGAAATACAATCACACAAAACTCATTTGATTAATATCAATCACACATAACTTTTTTGATTAAAATACATTCACACAAAACTCATTTGTTTAATATCAATCACACAAATCTCATTTGATTGAAGTACAGTCACACAAAACTCATTTAATTAATATCAATCACCCTAAAACTCAATTGATTAAAATACAGTCTCACAAAACTCGTTTGATCAATATCAATCACACAAAAGTTATTTGATTAAATTATACTCACAGAAAACTCATTTGATTAATATCAATCACACAAAACTAATTTGATTGAAATACATTCAGACAAAACTCATTTGATTAACATCATTCACACAAACCTCATTTGATTAAAATACAGTTACACCAAACTCATTTGATTAATATCAATCACACAAAGCTTATTTGATTAAGATACAGTCACATAGAAACTCATCTGATTAATATGAATCACTCAACACTCATTTGATCAAAATACCGTCACACAAAACTCATTTGATTAATATCAATCACACAAAGCTAATTTGATTGAACTACAGTCACACAAAACTCATTTGATTAATATCAATCACACAAAACTCATTTGATCAAAATAAAGTCACCCAAACTCATTTGATTAATATCAATCACACAAACCTCATTTGATTGAACTACAGTCACAGAAAACTCTTTTGATTAATATCAATCAAGCAAAACTCATTTGATTAATATCAATCACACAAAACTTATTTGATTAAAATACAGTCACACAACACTCATTTGGTTAATATAAATCAAACAAAACTCATTTGATTAAAATACAGACACACAAAACTCATTTGAGCAATATCAATCACAAAAATCTTTTTTGATTAAAATAGTCACACAAAGCTCAGTTGATTAATATCAATTATACAAAACTCATTCGATTAAAAGTTACAGAAAACTCATTTGATTAATATCAATCACATAAAATTCATTTGATTAAAATACAGTCACACAAAACTCATTTGAGTTTAATACTGTGACACAAAACTCATTTGTTTGAACTACAGTCACACAAAACTCATTTAATTAATATCAATCACACAAAACCCATTTGATTAAAATAGAGTCACACAAAACTCATTTGATTAATTTTAATAGCACAAAACTCATACGATTAAAATACAGTCACGCAAAACTCATTCAATGAAAATACTGTGACACAAAACTCATTTGATTGAACTACAGTCACACAAAACTCATTTAATTAAAATCAATCACCCAAAACTCAATTGATTAAAATGCAGTCTCATAAAACTCATTTGATTAATATCAATCACACAAAAGTTATTTGATTAAATTATACTCACACAAACTCATTTGATTAATATCAATTACACAAAACTAATTTGATTGAAATACATTCAGACAAAACTCATTTGATTAATATCATTCACACAAAACTCATTTGATTAAAATACAGTTACACCAAACTCATTTGATTGATATGAATCACACAAAGCTTATTTGATTAAGATACAGTCACATAAAACTCATCTGATTAATATCAATTACTCAACACTCATTTGATCAAAATACCGTCACACAAAACTCATTTGATTAATATCAGTCACACAAAGCTAATTTGATTGAACTACAGTCACACAAAACTCATTTGATTAATATCAATCACACAAAACTCATTTGATTAATATAAATCACACAAAACTCATTTGATTAAAATACAGTCACACAAAACTCATTTAAGTAAAATACAGTCACAGAAAACTCATTTGATTAATATGAATCAAACAAAACTCATTTGATTAAAATACAGTCACACAAAACTCATTTGATTAATATGAATCACACAAAACTCATTTGATTAAAATACAGTCACACAAAACTCATTTGAGTTTAATACTGTGACACAAAACTCATTTGTTTGAACTACAGTCACACAAAACTCATTTAATTAATATCAATCACACAAAACCCATTTGATTAAAATAGAGTCACACAAAACTCATTTGATTAATTTTAATAGCACAAAACTCATACGATTAAAATACAGTCACGCAAAACTCATTCAATGAAAATACTGTGACACAAAACTCATTTGATTGAACTACAGTCACACAAAACTCATTCAATTAAAATCAATCACCCAAAACTCAATTGATTAAAATGCAGTCTCATAAAACTCTTTTGATTAATATCAATCACACAAAAGTTATTTGATTAAATTATACTCACACAAACTCATTTGATTTATATCAATTACACAAAACTAATTTGATTGAAATACATTCAGACAAAACTCATTTGATTAATATCATTCACACAAAACTCATTTGATTAAAATACAGTTACACCAAACTCATTTGATTGATATGAATCACACAAAGCTTATTTGATTAAGATACAGTCACATAAAACTCATCTGATTAATATCAATTACTCAACACTCATTTGATCAAAATACCGTCACACAAAACTCATTTGATTAATATCAGTCACACAAAGCTAATTTGATTGAACTACAGTCACACAAAACTCATTTGATTAATATCAATCACACAAAACTCATTTGATTAATATAAATCACACAAAACTCATTTGATTAAAATACAGTCACACAAAACTCATTTAAGTAAAATACAGTCACAGAAAACTCATTTGATTAATATGAATCAAACAAAACTCATTTGATTAAAATACAGTCACACAAAACTCATTTGATTAATATGAATCACACAAAACTCATTTGATTAAAATAAAGTAACACAAAACTCATTTGATTAATATCAATCACACAAACCTCATTTGATTGAACTACCTTCACACAAAATTCTTTTGTTTAATATCAATCAAGCAAAACTCATTTGATTGAAATACAGGCACGCAAAACTCATTTGATTGATATCAATCACACATAACTTTTTGATTAAAATACATTCACACAAAATTCATTTGTTTAATATCAATCACACAAATCTCATTTGATTGAAGTACAGTCACACAAAACTCATTTAATTAATATCAATCACCCAAAACTCAATTGATTAAAATACAGTCTCACAAAACTCGTTTGATCAATATCAATCACACAAAAGTCATTTGATTAAATTATCTCACAGACAACTCATTTGATTAATATCAATCACACAAAACTAATTTGATTGAAATACATTCAGACAAAACTCATTTGATTAACATCATTCACACAAACCTCATTTGATTAAAATACAGTTACACCAAACTCATTTGATTAATATCAATCACACAAAGCTTATTTGATTAAGATACAGTCACATAAAACTCATCTGATTAATATCAATTACTCAACACTCATTTGATCAAAATACTGTCACACAAAACTCATCTGGTTAATATCAGTCACACAAAGCTAATTTGATTGAACTACAGTCACACAAAACTCATTTGATTAATATCAATCACACAAAACTCATTTGATTAATATCAATCACACAAAACTCATTTGATTAAAATACAGTCACAGAAAAACTCATTTAAGTAAAATACAGTCACAGAAAACTCATTTGATTAATATGAATCAAACAAAACTTATTTGATTAAAATACAGTCACACAACACTCATTTGATTAATATGAATCACACAAAACTCATTTGATTAAAATAAAGTAACACAAAACTCATTTGATTAATATCAATCACACAAACCTCATTTGATTGAACTACCTTCACACAAAATTCTTTGTTTAATATCAATCAAGCAAAACTCATTTGATTGAAATACAATCACACAAAACTCATTTGATTAATATAAACTCATTGTTTAATATCAATTCACACAAATCTCATTTGATTGAAGTACAGTCACACAAAACTCATTTAATTAATATCAATCACCCTAAAACTCAATTGATTAAAATACAGTCTCACAAAACTCGTTTGATCAATATCAATCACACAAAAGTTATTTCATTAAATTATACTCACAGAAAACTCATTTGATTAATATCAATCATACAAAACTAATTTGATTGAAATACATTCAGACAAAACTCATTTGATTAGCATCATTCACACAAACCTCATTTGATTAAAATACAGTTACACCAAACTCATTTGATTAATATCAATCACACAAAGCTTATTTGATTAAGATACAGTCACATAAAACTCATCTGATTAATATCAATCACTCAACACTCATTTGATCAAAATACCGTCACACAAAACTCATTTGTTTAATATCAATCACACAAAGCTAATTTGATTGAACTACCGTCACACAAAACTCATTTGATTAATATCAATCACACAAAACTCATTTGATTAATATCAATCGCTCAAAACTCATTTGATTAATATCAATCACACAAAACTCATTTGATTAAAATACAGTCACACAAAACTCATTTAAGTAAAATACAGTCACACAAAACTCATTTGATTAATATGGATCAAACAAAACTCATTTGATTAAAATACAATCACACAAAACTCATATGATTAAAATACAGTCACACAAACCTCATTTAATTAAAATACAGTCACACAAAACTCATTTGATTAATATGAATCAAGCAAAACTCATTTGATTAAAATACAGTCACACGAAACTCATTTGATTAATATCAATCACACAAAACTCATTTGATTAAAATATAGTAACACAAAACTCATTTGATTAATATCAATCATACAAACCTCATTTGATTTAACTACCTTCACACAAAAGTCTTTTGTTTAATATCAATCAAGCAAAACTCATTTGATTGAAATAATTTCACACAAAACTCATTTGATTAATATCAATCACACATAACTTGCTTGATTAAAATACATTCACACAAAACTCATTTGTTTAATATCAATCACACAAACCTCATTTGATTGAAGTACAGTCACACAAAACTCATTTAATTAATATCAATCACCCAAAACTCAATTGATTAAAATACAGTCTCAGAAACTCGTTTGATCAATATCAATCACACAAAAGTCATTTGATTAAATTATGCTCACAGAAAACTCATTTGATTAATATCAATCACACAAAACTAATTTGATTGAAATACATTCAGACAAAACTCATTTGATTAACATCATTCACACAAACCTCATTTGATTAAAATACAGTTACACCAAACTCATTTGATTAATATCAATCACACAAAGCTTATTTGATTAAGATACAGTCACATTAAACTCATCTGATTAATATGAGTCACTCAACACTCATTTGATCAAAATACCGTCACACAAAACTCATTTGATTAATATCAATCACACAAAGCTAATTTGATTGAACTACAGTCACACAAAACTCATTTGATTAATATCAATCACACAAAACTCATTTGATTAATATCAATCACACAAAACTCATTTGATTAAATACAGTCACACAAAACTCATTTAAGTAAAATACAGTCACAGAAAACTCATTTGATTAATATGAATCAAACAAAACTCATTTGATTGAAAATACAGTCACACAAATACTCATTTGATTAATATGAATCACACAAAACTCATTTGATTAAAATAAAGTAACACAAAACTCATTTGATTAATATCATTCACACAAACCTCATTTGATTGAACTACCTTCACACAAAATTCTTTTGTTTAATATCAATCAAGCCAAAACTCATTTGATTGAAATACAATCACACAAAACTCATTTGATTAATATCAATCACACATAACTTTTTTGATTAAAATACATTCACACAAACTCATTTGTTAAAATACAATCACACAAACTCATTTGATTGAATACAGTCACACAAAACTTATTTAATCCCAAAAAATTAAATTTTTTTAAAAAACCCAAAACCCATTGATTAAAAATCTCCAAAAAACATTTGTTTTTTTTTCCCCAACACAAAAAAATTTTTTGATTAAAAAAATTAAAAAAACTTTTAAAAATCAAAAACCCTTTTTGTTAAATAATCAAAAAAAACCCATTTGTTTTTTAAAAAACATTACACAAAACATTTGATTATAATAAAAATCAAAACAAAAAACCCCAAATCTTGATTAATATAAATTTCCACAAACCCTTTGATTAATACAGTCACAAAAAACCTTGATTAATATCAATAAAGCAAAACTCATTTTGATAAAAGATATCACACCAAAACTCATTTGATTAATAATCAATCACACAAACTAATTTGATTAAAAAATACGTCACACAAAACTCATTTGATTAATAAAATCAACAAAACTCTTTTGGATTAAAATCAACACACAAAACTCATTTGAAATATCAATCACAAAAACTTTTTTGATTAAAAAAATCAAACAAACTCATTGATTAATACCAAATACCAAAAACTCATTTGATTAAAAGTTACAAAAAACTCATTTAAATTAAAATAAATACAAAAATTCATTTGATTAAATTATCAATCACAAAAAACCTCTTTTGATTAATCCCTTACAAAAACTATTTTGTTTAATTATGTCAACAAAACTCATTTAATTAAATAAAAACCCACACAAAAACCCTTTTTGATTAAAAATAATCAATCAAACCATTAAACTTTTTTGAAAAATAACATTCACCCCAAAACTCATTATGTTAATATAATCACAAAACTCATTTGATTGAATACAGTCACAAAAAAACTCATTTAATTAAATCAATCACCCAAAACTCAATTGATTAAATCAGTCTCAAAAACTCTTTGATAATATCAATCACACAAGTTTTATTATACACTCATTTGATCAAAAATACCGTCACACAAAACTCATTTGATTAATATCAGTCACACAAAGCTAATTTGATTGAACTACAGTCACACAAAACTCATTTGATTAATATCAAATCACACAAAACTCATTTGATTAATATAAATCACACAAAACTCATTTGATTAAAATACAGTCACACAAAACTCATTTAAGTAAAATACAGTCACAGAAAACTCATTTGATTAATATGAATCAACAAAACTCATTTGATTAAAATACAGTCACACAAAACTCATTAGATTAATATGAATCACACAAAACTCATTTGATTAAAATAAAGTAACACAAAACTCATTTGATTAATATCAATCACACAAACCTCATTTGATTGAACTACCTTCACACAAAATTCTTTTGTTTAATATCAATCAAGCAAAACTCATTTGATTGAAATACATTCACACAAAACTCATTTGATTAATATCAATCACACATAACTTTTTTGATTAAAATACATTCACACAAAACTCATTTGTTTAATATCAATCACACAAATCTCATTTGATTGAAGTACAGTCACACAAAACTCATTTAATTAATATCAATCACCCAAAACTCAATTGATTAAAATACAGTCTCACAAAACTCGTTTGATCAATATCAATCACACAAAAGTCATTTGATTAAATTATACTCACAGAAAACTCATTTGATTAATATCAATCACACAAAACTAATTTGATTGAAATACATTCAGACAAAACTCATTTGATTAACATCATTCACACAAACCTCATTTGATTAAAATACAGTTACACCAAACTCATTTGATTAATATCAATCACACAAAGCTTATTTGATTAAGATACAGTCACATAAAACTCATCTGATTAATATCAATTACTCAACACTCATTTGATCAAAATACCGTCACACAAAACTCATTTGGTTAATATCAGTCACACAAAGCTAATTTGATTGAACTACAGTCACACAAAACTCATTTGATTAATATCAATCACACAAAACTCATTTGATTAATATCAATCACACAAAACTCATTTGATTAAAATACAGTCACACAAAACTCATTTAAGTAAAATACAGTCACAGAAAACTCATTTGATTAATATGAATCAAACAAAACTCATTTGATTAAAATACAGTCACACAAAACTCATTTGATTAATATGAATCACACAAAACTCATTTGATTAAAATAAAGTAACACAAAACTCATTTGATTAATATCAATCACACAAACCTCATTTGATTGAACTACCTTCACACAAAATTCTTTTGTTTAATATCAATCAAGCAAAACTCATTTGATTGAAATACAATCACACAAAACTCATTTGATTAATATCAATCACACATAACTTTTTTGATTAAAATACATTCACACAAAACTCATTTGTTTAATATCAATCACACAAATCTCATTTGATTGAAGTACAGTCACACAAAACTCATTTAATTAATATCAATCACCCTAAAACTCAATTGATTAAAATACAGTCTCACAAAACTCGTTTGATCAATATCAATCACACAAAAGTTATTTGATTAAATTATACTCACAGAAAAACTCATTTGATTAATATCAATCATACAAAACTAATTTGATTGAAATACATTCAGACAAAACTCATTTGATTAACATCATTCACACAAACCTCATTTGATTAAAATACAGTTACACCAAACTCATTTGATTAATATCAATCACACAAAGCTTATTTGATTAAGATACAGTCACATAAAACTCATCTGATTAATATCAATCACTCAACACTCATTTGATCAAAATACCGTCACACAAAACTCATTTGATTAATATCAATCACACAAAGCTAATTTGATTGAACTACCGTCACACAAAACTCATTTGATTAATATCAAGCACACAAAACTCATTTGATTAATATCAATCACAGAAAACTCATTTGATTAATATCAATCACACAAAACTCATTTGATTAAAATACAGTCACACAAAACTCATTTAAGTAAAATACAGTCACACAAAACTCATTTGATTAATATGGATCAAACAAAACTCATTTGATTAAAATACAATCACACAAAACTCATTTGATTAAAATACAGTCACACAAACCTCATTTAATTAAAATACAGTCACACAAAACTCATTTGATTAATATGAATCAAGCAAAACTCATTTGATTAAAATACAGTCACACGAAACTCATTTGATTAATATCAATCACACAAAACTCATTTGATTAAAATAAAGTAACACAAAACTCATTTGATTAATATCAATCATACAAACCTCATTTGATTTAACTACCTTCACACAAAATTCTTTTGTTTAATATCAATCAAGCAAAACTCGTTTGATTGAAATAATTTCACACAAAACTCATTTGATTAATATCAATCACATATAACTTGTTTGATTAAAATACATTCACACAAAACTCATTTGTTTAATATCAATCACACAAACCTCATTTGATTGAAGTACAGTCACACAAAACTCATTTAATTAATATCAATCACCCAAAACTCAATTGATTAAAATACAGTCTCACAAACTCGTTTGATCAATATCAATCACACAAAAGTCATTTGATTAAATTATGCTCACAGAAAACTCATTTGATTAATATCAATCACACAAAACTAATTTGATTGAAATACATTCAGACAAAACTCATTTGATTAACATCATTCACACAAACCTCATTTGATTAAAATACAGTTACACCAAACTCATTTGATTAATATCAATCACACAAAGCTTATTTGATTAAGATACAGTCACATAAAACTCATCTGATTAATATCAATTACTCAACACTCATTTGATCAAAATACCGTCACACAAAACTCATTTGGTTAATATCAGTCACACAAAGCTAATTTGATTGAACTACAGTCACACAAAACTCATTTGATTAATATCAATCACACAAAACTCATTTGATAATCATTTGATTAATATCAATCACACAAAACTCATTTGATTAAAATACAGTCACACAAAACTCATTTAAGTAAAATACAGTCACAGAAAACTCATTTGATTAATATGAATCAAACAAAACTCATTTGATTAAAATACAGTCACACAAAACTCATTTGATTAATATGAAGTCACACAAAACTCATTTGATTAAAATAAAGTAACACAAAACTCATTTGATTAATATCAATCACACAAACCTCATTTGATTGAACTACAGTCACACAAAACTCATTTGATTAATATCAATCACACAAAACTCATTTGATGAAAATAAAGTAACACAAAACTCATTTGATTAATATCAATCACACAAACCTCATTTGATTGAACTACAGTCACAGAAAACTCTTTTGATTAATATCAATCAAGCAAAACTCATTTGATTGAAATGCAATCACACAAAACTCATTTGATTAATATCAATCACACATAACTTTTTTGATTAAAATACATTCACGCAAAACTCATTTGTTTAATATCAATCACACAAATCTCATTTGATTGAAGTACAGTCACACAAAACTCATTTAATTAAAATCAATCACCCAAAACTCAATTGATTAAAATACAGTCTCACAAAACTCGTTTGATCAATATCAATCACACAAAAGTTATTTGATTAAATTATACTCACAAAAACTCATTTGATTAATATCAATCACACAAAACTAATTTGATTGAAATACATTCAGACAAAACTCATTTGATTAACATCATTCACACAAACCTCATTTGATTAAAATACAGTTACACCAAACTCATTTGATTAATATCAATCACACAAAGCTTATTTGATTAAGATACAGTCACATAAAACTCATCTGATTAATATCAATTACTCAACACTCATTTGATCAAAATACCGTCACACAAAACTCATTTGATTAATATCAGTCACACAAAGCTAATTTGATTGAACTACAGTCACACAAAACTCATTTGATTAATATCAATCACACAAAACTCATTTGATTAATATAAATCACACAAAACTCATTTGATTAAAATACAGTCACACAAAACTCATTTAAGTAAAATACAGTCACAGAAAACTCATTTGATTAATATGAATCAAACAAAACTCATTTGATTAAAATACAGTCACACAAAACTCATTTGATTAATATGAATCACACAAAACTCATTTGATTAAAATAAAGTAACACAAAACTCATTTGATTAATATCAATCACACAAACCTCATTTGATTGAACTACCTTCACACAAAATTCTTTTGTTTAATATCAATCAAGCAAAACTCATTTGATTGAAATACAATCACACAAAACTCATTTGATTAATATCAATCACACATAACTTTTTTGATTAAAATACATTCACACAAAACTCATTTGTTTAATATCAATCACACAAATCTCATTTGATTGAAGTACAGTCACACAAAACTCATTTAATTAATATCAATCACCCAAAACTCAATTGATTAAAATACAGTCTCACAAAACTCGTTTGATCAATATCAATCACACAAAAGTCATTTGATTAAATTATACTCACAGAAAACTCATTTGATTAATAGCAATCACACAAAACTAATTTGATTGAAATACATTCAGACAAAACTCATTTGATTAACATCATTCACACAAACCTCATTTGATTAAAATACAGTTACACCAAACTCATTTGATTAATATCAATCACACAAAGCTTATTTGATTAAGATACAGTCACATAAAACTCATCTGATTAATATCAATTACTCAACACTCATTTGATCAAAATACCGTCACACAAAACTCATTTGGTTAATATCAGTCACACAAAGCTAATTTGATTGAACTACAGTCACACAAAACTCATTTGATTAATATCAATCACACAAAACTCATTTGATTAATATCAATCACACAAAACTCATTTGATTAAAATACAGTCACACAAAACTCATTTAAGTAAAATACAGTCACAGAAAACTCATTTGATTAATATGAATCAAACAAAACTCATTTGATTAAAATACAGTCACACAAAACTCATTTGATTAATATGAATCACACAAAACTCATTTGATTAAAATAAAGTAACACAAAACTCATTTGATTAATATCAATCACACAAACCTCATTTGATTGAACTACCTTCACACAAAATTCTTTTGTTTAATATCAATCAAGCAAAACTCATTTGATTGAAATACAATCACACAAAACTCATTTGATTAATATCAATCACACATAACTTTTTTGATTAAAATACATTCACACAAAACTCATTTGTTTAATATCAATCACACAAATCTCATTTGATTGAAGTACAGTCACACAAAACTGATTTAATTAACATCAATCACCCTAAAACTCAATTGATTAAAATACAGTCTCACAAAACTCGTTTGATCAATATCAATCACACAAAAGTTATTTGATTAAATTATACTCAGAAAAAACTCATTTGATTAATATCAATCATACAAAACTAATTTGATTGAAATACATTCAGACAAAACTCATTTGATTAACATCATTCACACAAACCTCATTTGATTAAAATACAGTTACACCAAACTCATTTGATTAATATCAATCACACAAAGCTTATTTGATTAAGATACAGTCACATAAAACTCATCTGATTAATATCAATCACGCAACACTCATTTGATCAAAATACCGTCACACAAAACTCATTTGATTAATATCAATCACACAAAGCTAATTTGATTGAACTACCGTCACACAAAACTCATTTGATTAATATCAATCACACAAATCTCATTTGGTTAACATCAATCACACAAAACTCATTTGATTAATATCAATCACACAAAACTCATTTGATTAATATGAATCAAACAAAACTCATTTGATTAAAATACAGTCACACAAAACTCATTTGATTAATATGAATTACACAAAACTCATTTGATTAAAATAAAGTAACACAAAATTCATTTGATTAATATCAATCACACAAACCTCATTTGATTGAACTACCTTCACACAAAATTCTTTTGTTTAATATCAATCAAGCAAAACTCATTTGATTGAAATACAATCACACAAAACTCATTTGATTAATATCAATCACACATAACTTTTTTGATTAAAATACATTCACACAAAACTCATTTGTTTAATATCAATCACACAAATCTCATTTGATTGAAGTACAGTCACACAAAACTCATTTAATTAATATCAATCACCCAAAACTCAATTGATTAAAATACAGTCTCACAAAACTCGTTTGATCAATATCAATCACACAAAAGTCATTTGATTAAATTATACTCACAGAAAACTCATTTGATTAATAGCAATCACACAAAACTAATTTGATTGAAATACATTCAGACAAAACTCATTTGATTAACATCATTCACACAAACCTCATTTGATTAAAATACAGTTACACCAAACTCATTTGATTAATATCAATCACACAAAGCTTATTTGATTAAGATACAGTCACATAAAACTCATCTGATTAATATCAATTACTCAACACTCATTTGATCAAAATACCGTCACACAAAACTCATTTGGTTAATATCAGTCACACAAAGCTAATTTGATTGAACTACAGTCACACAAAACTCATTTGATTAATATCAATCACACAAAACTCATTTGATTAATATCAATCACACAAAACTCATTTGATTAAATTACAGTCACACAAAACTCATTTAAGTAAAATACAGTCACAGAAAACTCATTTGATTAATATGAATCAAACAAAACTCATTTGATTAAAATACAGTCACACAAAACTCATTTGATTAATATGAATCACACAAAACTCATTTGATTAAAATAAAGTAACACAAAACTCATTTGATTAATATCAATCACACAAACCTCATTTGATTGAACTACCTTCACACAAAATTCTTTTGTTTAATATCAATCAAGCAAAACTCATTTGATTGAAATACAATCACACAAAACTCATTTGATTAATATCAATCACACATAACTTTTTTGATTAAAATACATTCACACAAAACTCATTTGTTTAATATCAATCACACAAATCTCATTTGATTGAAGTACAGTCACACAAAACTCATTTAATTAATATCAATCACCCTAAAACTCAATTGATTAAAATACAGTCTCACAAAACTCGTTTGATCAATATCAATCACACAAAAGTTATTTGATTAAATTATACTCAGAAAAAACTCATTTGATTAATATCAATCATACAAAACTAATTTGATTGAAATACATTCAGACAAAACTCATATGATTAACATCATTCACACAAACCTCATTTGATTAAAATACAGTTACACCAAACTCATTTGATTAATATCAATCACATAAAGCTTATTTGATTAAGATACAGTCACATAAAACTCATCTGATTAATATCAATCACTCAACACTCATTTGATCAAAATACCGTCACACAAAACTCATTTGATTAATATCAATCACACAAAGCTAATTTGATTGAACTACCGTCACACAAAACTCATTTGATTAATATCAAGCACACAAAACTCATTTGATTAATATCAATCACAGAAAACTCATTTGATTAATATCAATCACACAAAACTCATTTGATTAAAATACAGTCACACAAAACTCATTTAAGTAAAATACAGTCACACAAAACTCATTTGATTAATATGGATCAAACAAAACTCATTTGATTAAAATACAATCACACAAAACTCATTTGATTAAAATACAGTCACACAAACCTCATTTAATTAAAATACAGTCACACAAAACTCATTTGATTAATATGAATCAAGCAAAACTCATTTGATTAAAATACAGTCACACGAAACTCATTTGATTAATATCAATCACACAAAACTCATTTGATTAAAATAAAGTAACACAAAACTCATTTGATTAATATCAATCATAGAAACCTCATTTGATTTAACTACCTTCACACAAAATTCTTTTGTTTAATATCAATCAAGCAAAACTCGTTTGATTGAAATAATTTCACACAAAACTCATTTGATTAATATCAATCACATATAACTTGTTTGATTAAAATACATTCACACAAAACTCATTTGTTTAATATCAATCACACAAACCTCATTTGATTGAAGTACAGTCACACAAAACTCATTTAATTAATATCAATCACCCAAAACTCAATTGATTAAAATACAGTCTCACAAACTCTTTTGATCAATATCAATCACACAAAAGTCATTTGATTAAATTATGCTCACAGAAAACTCATTTGATTAATATCAATCACACAAAACTAATTTGATTGAAATACATTCAGACAAAACTCATTTGATTAACATCATTCACACAAACCTCATTTGATTAAAATACAGTTACACCAAACTCATTTGATTAATATCAATCACACAAAGCTTATTTGATTAAGATACAGTCACATAAAACTCATCTGATTAATATCAATTACTCAACACTCATTTGATCAAAATACCGTCACACAAAACTCATTTGGTTAATATCAGTCACACAAAGCTAATTTGATTGAACTACAGTCACACAAAACTCATTTGATTAATATCAATCACACAAAACTCATTTGATTAATATCAATCACACAAAACTCATTTGATTAAAATACAGTCACACAAAACTCATTTAAGTAAAATACAGTCACAGAAAACTCATTTGATTAATATGAATCAAACAAAACTCATTTGATTAAAATACAGTCACACAAAACTCATTTGATTAATATGAATCACACAAAACTCATTTGATTAAAATAAAGTAACACAAAACTCATTTGATTAATATCAATCACACAAACCTCATTTGATTGAACTACAGTCACACAAAACTCATTTGATTAATATCAATCACACAAAACTCATTTGATGAAAATAAAGTCACCCAAACTCATTTGATTAATATCAATCACACAAACCTCATTTGATTGAACTACAGTCACAGAAAACTCTTTTGATTAATATCAATCAAGCAAAACTCATTTGATTAAAATGCAATCACACAAAACTCATTTGATTAATATCAATCACACAAAACTTATTTGATGAAAATACAGTCACACAACACTCATTTGGTTAATATAAATCAAACAAAACTCATTTGATTAAAATACAGACACACAAAACTCATTTGAGCAATATCAATCACAAAAATCTTTTTTGATTAAAATAGTCACACAAAGCTCAGTTGATTAATATCAATTATACAAAACTCATTCGATTAAAAGTTACAGAAAACTCATTTGATTAATATCAATCACATAAAATTCATTTGATTAAAATACAGTCACACAAAACTCATTTGAGTTTAATACTGTGACACAAAACTCATTTGTTTGAACTACAGTCACACAAAACTCATTTAATTAATATCAATCACACAAAACCCATTTGATTAAAATAGAGTCACACAAAACTCATTTGATTAATTTTAATAGCACAAAACTCATACGATTAAAATACAGTCACGCAAAACTCATTCAATGAAAATACTGTGACACAAAACTCATTTGATTGAACTACAGTCACACAAAACTCATTTAATTAAAATCAATCACCCAAAACTCAATTGATTAAAATGCAGTCTCATAAAACTCATTTGATTAATATCAATCACACAAAAGTTATTTGATTAAATTATACTCACACAAACTCATTTGATTAATATCAACTACACAAAACTAATTTGATTGAAATACATTCAGACAAAACTCATTTGATTAATATCATTCACACAAAACTCATTTGAATAAAATACAGTTACACCAAACTCATTTGATTGATATGATTCACACAAAGCTTATTTGATTAAGATATAGTCACATAAAACTCATCTGATTAATATCAATTACTCAACACTCATTTGATCAAAATACCGTCACACAAAACTCATTTGATTAATATCAGTCACACAAAGCTAATTTCAATCACACAAAACCCATTTGATTAAAATAAGTCCACAAAACTCATTTGATTAATTTTAATAGCACAAAACTCATAAACGATTAAAATACAGTCACGCAAAACTCATTCAATGAAAATACTGTGACACAAAACTCATTTGATTGAACTACAGTCACACAAACTCATTTAAATTAAAATCAATCACCCAAAACTCAATTGATTAAAATGCAGCTTCATAAAACTCATTTGATTAAATCAATCACAACAAAAGTTATTTGATTAAATATATTTCATCACACAAACTCATTTGATTAATATCAACTACACAAAACAATTTGATTGAAAACATCAGACAAACTCATTTGATTAATATCATTCACACAAAACTCATTAAATTTAAAATACATTACACCAAACTCTATTTGATTAATATCAATCACACAAAGCTTATTTGATTAAGATACAGTCACACAAAACTCATTTGATTAAAATACAGTCACACAAAACTCATTTAAGTAAAATACAGTCACAGAAAACTCATTTGATTAATATGAATCAAACAAAACTCATTTGATTAAAATACAGTCACACAAAACTCATTTGATTAATATGAATCACACAAAACTCATTTGATTAAAATAAAGTAACACAAAACTCATTTGATTAATATCAATCACACAAACCTCATTTGATTGAACTACCTTCACACAAAATTCTTTTGTTTAATATCAATCAAGCAAAACTCATTTGATTGAAATACAATCACACAAAACTCATTTGATTAATATCAATCACACATAACTTTTTTGATTAAAATACATTCACACAAAACTCATTTGTTTAATATCAATCACACAAATCTCATTTGATTGAAGTACAGTCACACAAAACTCATTTAATTAATATCAATCACCCAAAACTCAATTGATTAAAATACAGTCTCACAAAACTCGTTTGATCAATATCAATCACACAAAAGTCATTTGATTAAATTATACTCACAGAAAACTCATTTGATTAATATCAATCACACAAAACTAATTTGATTGAAATACATTCAGACAAAACTCATTTGATTAACATCATTCACACAAACCTCATTTGATTAAAATACAGTTACACCAAACTCATTTGATTAATATCAATCACACAAAGCTTATTTGATTAAGATACAGTCACATAAAACTCATCTGATTAATATCAATTACTCAACTCATTTGATCAAAATACCGTCACACAAAACTCATTTGGTTAATATCAGTCACACAAAGCTAATTTGATTGAACTACAGTCACACAAAACTCATTTGATTAATATCAATACCGTCACACAAAACTCATTTGATTAATATCAATCACACAAAGCTAATTTGATTGAACTACCGTCACACAAAACTCATTTGATTAATATCAATCACACAAATCTCATTTGGTTAACATCAATCACACAAAACTCATTTGATTAATATCAATCACACAAAACTCATTTGATTAATATGAATCAAACAAAACTCATTTGATTAAAATACAGTCACACAAAACTCATTTGATTAATATGAATCACACAAAACTCATTTGATTAAAATAAAGTAACACAAAACTCATTTGATTAATATCAATCACACAAACCTCATTTGATTGAACTATCTTCACACAAAATTCTTTGTTTAATATCAATCAAGCAAAACTCATTTGATTGAAATACAATCACACAAAACTCATTTGATTAATATCAATCACACATAACTTTTTTGATTAAAATACATTCACGCAAAACTCATTTGTTTAATATCAATCACACAAATCTCATTTGATTGAAGTACAGTCACACAAAGCTCATTTAATTAACATCAATCACCCTAAAACTCAATTGATTAAAATACAGTCTCACAAAACTCGTTTGATCAATATCAATCACACAAAAGTTATTTGATTAAATTATACTCAGAAAAAACTCATTTGATTAATATCAATCATACAAAACTAATTTGATTGAAATACATTCAGACAAAACTCATTTGACTAACATCATTCACACAAACCTCATTTGATTAAAATACAGTTACACCAAACTCATTTGATTAATATCAATCACACAAAGCTTATTTGATTAAGATACAGTCACATAAAACTCATCTGATTAATATCAATCACGCAACACTCATTTGATCAAAATACCGTCACACAAAACTCATTTGATTAATATCAATCAAACAAAGCTAATTTGATTGAACTACCGTCACACAAAACTCATTTGATTAATATCAATCACACAAAACTCATTTGATTAATATCAATCACACAAAACTCATTTGATTAATATCAATCACACAAAACTCATTTGATTAATATGAATCAAACAAAACTCATTTGATTAAAATACAGTCACACAAAACTCATTTGATTAATATGAATTACACAAAACTCATTTGATTAAAATAAAGTAACACAAAATTCATTTGATTAATATCAATCACACAAACCTCATTTGATTGAACTACCTTCACACAAAATTCTTTTGTTTAATATCAATCAAGCAAAACTCATTTGATTGAAATACAATCACACAAAACTCATTTGATTAATATCAATCACACATAACTTTTTTGATTAAAATACATTCACACAAAACTCATTTGTTTAATATCAATCACACAAATCTCATTTGATTGAAGTACAGTCACACAAAACTCATTTAATTAATATCAATCACCCAAAACTCAATTGATTAAAATACAGTCTCACAAAACTCGTTTGATCAATATCAATCACACAAAAGTCATTTGATTAAATTATACTCACAGAAAACTCATTTGATTAATAGCAATCACACAAAACTAATTTGATTGAAATACATTCAGACAAAACTCATTTGATTAACATCATTCACACAAACCTCATTTGATTAAAATACAGTTACACCAAACTCATTTGATTAATATCAATCACACAAAGCTTATTTGATTAAGATACAGTCACATAAAACTCATCTGATTAATATCAATTACTCAACACTCATTTGATCAAAATACCGTCACACAAAACTCATTTGGTTAATATCAGTCACACAAAGCTAATTTGATTGAACTACAGTCACACAAAACTCATTTGATTAATATCAATCACACAAAACTCATTTGATTAATATCAATCACACAAAACTCATTTGATTAAAATACAGTCACACAAAACTCATTTAAGTAAAATACAGTCACAGAAAACTCATTTGATTAATATGAATCAAACAAAACTCATTTGATTAAAATACAGTCACACAAAACTCATTTGATTAATATGAATCACACAAAACTCATTTGATTAAAATAAAGTAACACAAAACTCATTTGATTAATATCAATCACACAAACCTCATTTGATTGAACTACCTTCACACAAAATTCTTTTGTTTAATATCAATCAAGCAAAACTCATTTGATTGAAATACAATCACACAAAACTCATTTGATTAATATCAATCACACATAACTTTTTTGATTAAAATACATTCACACAAAACTCATTTGTTTAATATCAATCACACAAATCTCATTTGATTGAAGTACAGTCACACAAAACTCATTTAATTAATATCAATCACCCTAAAACTCAATTGATTAAAATACAGTCTCACAAAACTCGTTTGATCAATATCAATCACACAAAAGTTATTTGATTAAATTATACTCAGAAAAAACTCATTTGATTAATATCAATCATACAAAACTAATTTGATTGAAATACATTCAGACAAAACTCATTTGATTAACATCATTCACACAAACCTCATTTGATTAAAATACAGTTACACCAAACTCATTTGATTAATATCAATCACACAAAGCTTATTTGATTAAGATACAGTCACATAAAACTCATCTGATTAATATCAATCACTCAACACTCATTTGATCAAAATACCGTCACACAAAACTCATTTGATTAATATCAATCACACAAAGCTAATTTGATTGAACTACCGTCACACAAAACTCATTTGATTAATATCAATCACACAAATCTCATTTGGTTAACATCAATCACACAAAACTCATTTGATTAATATCAATCACACAAAACTCATTTGATTAATATGAATCAAACAAAACTCATTTGATTAAAATACAGTCACACAAAACTCATTTGATTAATATGAATTACACAAAACTCATTTGATTAAAATAAAGTAACACAAAATTCATTTGATTAATATCAATCACACAAACCTCATTTGATTGAACTACCTTCACACAAAATTCTTTTGTTTAATATCAATCAAGCAAAACTCATTTGATTGAAATACAATCACACAAAACTCATTTGATTAATATCAATCACACATAACTTTTTTGATTAAAATACATTCACACAAAACTCATTTGTTTAATATCAATCACACAAATCTCATTTGATTGAAGTACAGTCACACAAAACTCATTTAATTAATATCAATCACCCAAAACTCAATTGATTAAAATACAGTCTCACAAAACTCGTTTGATCAATATCAATCACACAAAAGTCATTTGATTAAATTATACTCACAGAAAACTCATTTGATTAATAGCAATCACACAAAACTAATTTGATTGAAATACATTCAGACAAAACTCATTTGATTAACATCATTCACACAAACCTCATTTGATTAAAATACAGTTACACCAAACTCATTTGATTAATATCAATCACACAAAGCTTATTTGATTAAGATACAGTCACATAAAACTCATCTGATTAATATCAATTACTCAACACTCATTTGATCAAAATACCGTCACACAAAACTCATTTGGTTAATATCAGTCACACAAAGCTAATTTGATTGAACTACAGTCACACAAAACTCATTTGATTAATATCAATCACACAAAACTCATTTGATTAATATCAATCACACAAAACTCATTTGATTAAAATACAGTCACACAAAACTCATTTAAGTAAAATACAGTCACAGAAAACTCATTTGATTAATATGAATCAAACAAAACTCATTTGATTAAAATACAGTCACACAAAACTCATTTGATTAATATGAATCACACAAAACTCATTTGATTAAAATAAAGTAACACAAAACTCATTTGATTAATATCAATCACACAAACCTCATTTGATTGAACTACCTTCACACAAAATTCTTTTGTTTAATATCAATCAAGCAAAACTCATTTGATTGAAATACAATCACACAAAACTCATTTGATTAATATCAATCACACATAACTTTTTTGATTAAAATACATTCACACAAAACTCATTTGTTTAATATCAATCACACAAATCTCATTTGATTGAAGTACAGTCACACAAAACTCATTTAATTAATATCAATCACCCTAAAACTCAATTGATTAAAATACAGTCTCACAAAACTCGTTTGATCAATATCAATCACACAAAAGTTATTTGATTAAATTATACTCAGAAAAACTCATTTGATTAATATCAATCATACAAAACTAATTTGATTGAAATACATTCAGACAAAACTCATATGATTAACATCATTCACACAAACCTCATTTGATTAAAATACAGTTACACCAAACTCATTTGATTAATATCAATCACATAAAGCTTATTTGATTAAGATACAGTCACATAAAACTCATCTGATTAATATCAATCACTCAACACTCATTTGATCAAAATACCGTCACACAAAACTCATTTGATTAATATCAATCACACAAAGCTAATTTGATTGAACTACCGTCACACAAAACTCATTTGATTAATATCAAGCACACAAAACTCATTTGATTAATATCAATCACAGAAAACTCATTTGATTAATATCAATCACACAAAACTCATTTGATTAAAATACAGTCACACAAAACTCATTTAAGTAAAATACAGTCACACAAAACTCATTTGATTAATATGGATCAAACAAAACTCATTTGATTAAAATACAATCACACAAAACTCATTTGATTAAAATACAGTCACACAAACCTCATTTAATTAAAATACAGTCACACAAAACTCATTTGATTAATATGAATCAAGCAAAACTCATTTGATTAAAATACAGTCACACGAAACTCATTTGATTAATATCAATCACACAAAACTCATTTGATTAAAATAAAGTAACACAAAACTCATTTGATTAATATCAATCATACAAACCTCATTTGATTTAACTACCTTCACACAAAATTCTTTTGTTTAATATCAATCAAGCAAAACTCGTTTGATTGAAATACATTCACACAAAACTCATTTGATTAATATCAATCACACATAACTTGTTTGATTAAAATACATTCACACAAAACTCATTTGTTTAATATCAATCACACAAACCTCATTTGATTGAAGTACAGTCACACAAAACTCATTTAATTAATATCAATCACCCAAAACTCAATTGATTAAAATACAGTCTCACAAAACTCGTTTGATCAATATCAATCACACAAAAGTCATTTGATTAAATTATACTCACAGAAAACTCATTTGATTAATATCAATCACACAAAACTAATTTGATTGAAATACATTCAGACAAAACTCATTTGATTAACATCATTCACACAAACCTCATTTGATTAAAATACAGTTACACCAAACTCATTTGATTAATATCAATCACACAAAGCTTATTTGATTAAGATACAGTCACATAAAACTCATCTGATTAATATCAATTACTCAACACTCATTTGATCAAAATACCGTCACACAAAACTCATTTGGTTAATATCAGTCACACAAAGCTAATTTGATTGAACTACAGTCACACAAAACTCATTTGATTAATATCAATCACACAAAACTCATTTGATTAATATCAATCACACAAAACTCATTTGATTAAAATACAGTCACACAAAACTCATTTAAGTAAAATACAGTCACAGAAAACTCATTTGATTAATATGAATCAAACAAAACTCATTTGATTAAAATACAGTCACACAAAACTCATTTGATTAATATGAATCACACAAAACTCATTTGATTAAAATAAAGTAACACAAAACTCATTTGATTAATATCAATCACACAAACCTCATTTGATTGAACTACCTTCACACAAAATTCTTTTGTTTAATATCAATCAAGCAAAACTCATTTGATTGAAATACAATCACACAAAACTCATTTGATTAATATCAATCACACATAACTTTTTTGATTAAAATACATTCACACAAAACTCATTTGTTTAATATCAATCACACAAATCTCATTTGATTGAAGTACAGTCACACAAAACTCATTTAATTAATATCAATCACCCTAAAACTCAATTGATTAAAATACAGTCTCACAAAACTCGTTTGATCAATATCAATCACACAAAAGTTATTTGATTAAATTATACTCACAGAAAACTCATTTGATTAATATCAATCATACAAAACTAATTTGATTGAAATACATTCAGACAAAACTCATTTGATTAACATCATTCACACAAACCTCATTTGATTAAAATACAGTTACACCAAACTCATTTGATTAATATCAATCACACAAAGCTTATTTGATTAAGATACAGTCACATAAAACTCATCTGATTAATATCAATCACTCAACACTCATTTGATCAAAATACCGTCACACAAAACTCATTTGATTAATATCAGTCACACAAAGCTAATTTGATTGAACTACAGTCACACAAAACTCATTTGATTAATATCAATCACACAAAACTCATTTGATTAATATAAATCACACAAAACTCATTTGATTAAAATACAGTCACACAAAACTCATTTAAGTAAAATACAGTCACACAAAACTCATTTGATTAATATGAATCAAACAAAACTCATTTGATTAAAATACAGTCACACAAAACTCATTTGATTAATATGAATCACACAAAACTCATTTGATTAAAATAAAGTAACACAAAACTCATTTGATTAATATCAATCACACAAACCTCATTTGATTGAACTACCTTCACACAAAATTCTTTTGTTTAATATCAATCAAGCAAAACTCATTTGATTGAAATACAATCACACAAAACTCATTTGATTAATATCAATCACACATAACTTTTTTGATTAAAATACATTCACACAAAACTCATTTGTTTAATATCAATCACACAAATCTCATTTGATTGAAGTACAGTCACACAAAACTCATTTAATTAATATCAATCACCCAAAACTCAATTGATTAAAATACAGTCTCACAAAACTCGTTTGATCAATATCAATCACACAAAAGTCATTTGATTAAATTATACTCACAGAAAACTCATTTGATTAATATCAATCACACAAAACTAATTTGATTGAAATACATTCAGACAAAACTCATTTGATTAACATCATTCACACAAACCTCATTTGATTAAAATACAGTTACACCAAACTCATTTGATTAATATCAATCACACAAAGCTTATTTGATTAAGATACAGTCACATAAAACTCATCTGATTAATATCAATTACTCAACACTCATTTGATCAAAATACCGTCACACAAAACTCATTTGGTTAATATCAGTCACACAAAGCTAATTTGATTGAACTACAGTCACACAAAACTCATTTGATTAATATCAATCACACAAAACTCATTTGATTAATATCAATCACACAAAACTCATTTGATTAAAATACAGTCACACAAAACTCATTTAAGTAAAATACAGTCACAGAAAACTCATTTGATTAATATGAATCAAACAAAACTCATTTGATTAAAATACAGTCACACAAAACTCATTTGATTAATATGAATCACACAAAACTCATTTGATTAAAATAAAGTAACACAAAACTCATTTGATTAATATCAATCACACAAACCTCATTTGATTGAACTACCTTCACACAAAATTCTTTTGTTTAATATCAATCAAGCAAAACTCATTTGATTGAAATACAATCACACAAAACTCATTTGATTAATATCAATCACACATAACTTTTTTGATTAAAATACATTCACACAAAACTCATTTGTTTAATATCAATCACACAAATCTCATTTGATTGAAGTACAGTCACACAAAACTGATTTAATTAACATCAATCACCCTAAAACTCAATTGATTAAAATACAGTCTCACAAAACTCGTTTGATCAATATCAATCACACAAAAGTTATTTGATTAAATTATACTCAGAAAAAACTCATTTGATTAATATCAATCATACAAAACTAATTTGATTGAAATACATTCAGACAAAACTCATTTGATTAACATCATTCACACAAACCTCATTTGATTAAAATACAGTTACACCAAACTCATTTGATTAATATCAATCACACAAAGCTTATTTGATTAAGATACAGTCACATAAAACTCATCTGATTAATATCAATCACGCAACACTCATTTGATCAAAATACCGTCACACAAAACTCATTTGATTAATATCAATCACACAAAGCTAATTTGATTGAACTACCGTCACACAAAACTCATTTGATTAATATCAATCACACAAATCTCATTTGGTTAACATCAATCACACAAAACTCATTTGATTAATATCAATCACACAAAACTCATTTGATTAATATGAATCAAACAAAACTCATTTGATTAAAATACAGTCACACAAAACTCATTTGATTAATATGAATTACACAAAACTCATTTGATTAAAATAAAGTAACACAAAATTCATTTGATTAATATCAATCACACAAACCTCATTTGATTGAACTACCTTCACACAAAATTCTTTTGTTTAATATCAATCAAGCAAAACTCATTTGATTGAAATACAATCACACAAAACTCATTTGATTAATATCAATCACACATAACTTTTTTGATTAAAATACATTCACACAAAACTCATTTGTTTAATATCAATCACACAAATCTCATTTGATTGAAGTACAGTCACACAAAACTCATTTAATTAATATCAATCACCCAAAACTCAATTGATTAAAATACAGTCTCACAAAACTCGTTTGATCAATATCAATCACACAAAAGTCATTTGATTAAATTATACTCACAGAAAACTCATTTGATTAATAGCAATCACACAAAACTAATTTGATTGAAATACATTCAGACAAAACTCATTTGATTAACATCATTCACACAAACCTCATTTGATTAAAATACAGTTACACCAAACTCATTTGATTAATATCAATCACACAAAGCTTATTTGATTAAGATACAGTCACATAAAACTCATCTGATTAATATCAATTACTCAACACTCATTTGATCAAAATACCGTCACACAAAACTCATTTGGTTAATATCAGTCACACAAAGCTAATTTGATTGAACTACAGTCACACAAAACTCATTTGATTAATATCAATCACACAAAACTCATTTGATTAATATCAATCACACAAAACTCATTTGATTAAATTACAGTCACACAAAACTCATTTAAGTAAAATACAGTCACAGAAAACTCATTTGATTAATATGAATCAAACAAAACTCATTTGATTAAAATACAGTCACACAAAACTCATTTGATTAATATGAATCACACAAAACTCATTTGATTAAAATAAAGTAACACAAAACTCATTTGATTAATATCAATCACACAAACCTCATTTGATTGAACTACCTTCACACAAAATTCTTTTGTTTAATATCAATCAAGCAAAACTCATTTGATTGAAATACAATCACACAAAACTCATTTGATTAATATCAATCACACATAACTTTTTTGATTAAAATACATTCACACAAAACTCATTTGTTTAATATCAATCACACAAATCTCATTTGATTGAAGTACAGTCACACAAAACTCATTTAATTAATATCAATCACCCTAAAACTCAATTGATTAAAATACAGTCTCACAAAACTCGTTTGATCAATATCAATCACACAAAAGTTATTTGATTAAATTATACTCACAGAAAACTCATTTGATTAATATCAATCATACAAAACTAATTTGATTGAAATACATTCAGACAAAACTCATTTGATTAACATCATTCACACAAACCTCATTTGATTAAAATACAGTTACACCAAACTCATTTGATTAATATCAATCACACAAAGCTTATTTGATTAAGATACAGTCACATAAAACTCATCTGATTAATATCAATCACTCAACACTCATTTGATCAAAATACCGTCACACAAAACTCATTTGATTAATATCAATCACACAAAGCTAATTTGATTGAACTACCGTCACACAAAACTCATTTGATTAATATCAAGCACACAAAACTCATTTGATTAATATCAATCACAGAAAACTCATTTGATTAATATCAATCACACAAAACTCATTTGATTAAATACAGTCACACAAAACTCATTTAAGTAAAATACAGTCACACAAAACTCATTTGATTAATATGGATCAAACAAAACTCATTTGATTAAAATACAATCACACAAAACTCATTTGATTAAAATACAGTCACACAAACCTCATTTAATTAAAATACAGTCACACAAAACTCATTTGATTAATATGAATCAAGCAAACTCATATCATTATCACACAAAACTCATTTGATTAAAATAAAGTAACACAAAACTCATTTGATTAATATCAATCATAGAAACCTCATTTGATTTAACTACCTTCACACAAAATTCTTTTGTTTAATATCAATCAAGCAAAACTCGTTTGATTGAAATAATTTCACACAAAACTCATTTGATTAATATCAATCACATATAACTTGTTTGATTAAAATACATTCACACAAAACTCATTTGTTTAATATCAATCACACAAACCTCATTTGATTGAAGTACAGTCACACAAAACTCATTTAATTAATATCAATCACCCAAAACTCAATTGATTAAAATACAGTCTCACAAACTCTTTTGATCAATATCAATCACACAAAAGTCATTTGATTAAATTATGCTCACAGAAAACTCATTTGATTAATATCAATCACACAAAACTAATTTGATTGAAATACATTCAGACAAAACTCATTTGATTAACATCATTCACACAAACCTCATTTGATTAAAATACAGTTACACCAAACTCATTTGATTAATATCAATCACACAAAGCTTATTTGATTAAGATACAGTCACATAAAACTCATCTGATTAATATCAATTACTCAACACTCATTTGATCAAAATACCGTCACACAAAACTCATTTGGTTAATATCAGTCACACAAAGCTAATTTGATTGAACTACAGTCACACAAAACTCATTTGATTAATATCAATCACACAAAACTCATTTGATTAATATCAATCACACAAAACTCATTTGATTAAAATACAGTCACACAAAACTCATTTAAGTAAAATACAGTCACAGAAAACTCATTTGATTAATATGAATCAAACAAAACTCATTTGATTAAAATACAGTCACACAAAACTCATTTGATTAATATGAATCACACAAAACTCATTTGATTAAAATAAAGTCATTTGATTGAAATACAATCACACAAAACTCATTTGTTTAAAATACAGTCACACAAAACTCATTTAAGTAAAATACAGTCACAGAAAAACTCATTTGACTAATATGAATCAAACAAAACTCATTGTGATTAAAATACAGTCACACAAAACTCATTTGTTTAATATGAATCACACAAAACTCATTTGATTAAAAGATAAAGTAACACAAAACTCATTTGATTAATATCAATCACACAAACCTCATTTGATTGAACAGCCATTCACACAAAATTATTTTGTTTAATATCAATCAAAGCAAAACTCATTTGATTGAAATAATCACACCAAAACTCATTTGATAAAATACAGTCACACAAAAACTCATTTAAGAAAAATACAGTCAACACAAAACTCATTTGATTAATATGGATCAAACAAAAACTCATTTGATTAAAATACAATCACAAAACTCATTTGATTAAAATACAGTCACACAAACCTATTTAATTAAAATACAGTCACACAAAACTCATTTGATTAATATCAAGCACTCAAACTCATTTGATTAATATCAATCACAGAAAACTCATTTGATTAAATACAGTCACACAAAACTCATTTAAGTAAAATACAGTCACACAAAACTCATTTGATTAATTTGGATCAAACAAAACTCATTTGATTAAAATACAATCACACAAAACTCATTTGATTAAAATACAGTCACACAAACCTCATTTAATTAAAATACAGTCACACAAAACTCATTTGATTAATATGAATCAAGCAAAACTCATTTGATTAAAATACAGTCACACGAAACTCATTTGATTAATATCTATCACACAAAACTTATTTGATTAAAATAAAGTAACACAAAACTCATTTGATTAATATCAATCATACAAACCTCATTTGATTTAACTACCTTCACACAAAATTCTTTTGTTTAATATCAATCAAGCAAAACTCGTTTGATTGAAATAATTTCACACAAAACTCATTTGATTAATATCAATCACACATAACTTGTTTGATTAAAATACATTCACACAAAACTCATTTGTTTAATATCAATCACACAAACCTTATTTGATTGAAGTACAGTCACACAAAACTCATTTAATTAATATCAATCACCCAAAACTCAATTGATTAAAATACAGAATCACAAACTCTTTTGATCAATATCAATCACACAAAAGTCATTTGATTAAATTATGCTCACAGAAAACTCATTTGATTAATATCAATCACAAAACTAATTTGATTGAAATACATTCAGACAAAACTCATTTGATTAACATCATTCACACAAACCTCATTTGATTAAAATACAGTTACACCAAACTCATTTGATTAATATCAATCACACAAGCTTATTTGATTAAGATACAGTCACATAAAACTCATCTGATTAATATCAATTACTCAACACTCATTTGATCAAAATACCGTCACACAAAACTCATTTGGTTAATATCAGTCACACAAAGCTAATTTGATTGAACTACAGTCACACAAAACTCATTTGATTAATATCAATCACACAAAACTCATTTGATTAATATCAATCACACAAAACTCATTTGATTAAAATACAGTCACACAAAACTCATTTAAGTAAAATACAGTCACAGAAAACTCATTTGATTAATATGAATCAAACAAAACTCATTTGATTAAAATACAGTCACACAAAACTCATTTGATTAATATGAATCAAACAAAACTCATTTGATTAAAATACAGTCACACAAAACTCATTTGATTAATATGAATTACACAAAACTCATATGATTAAAATAAAGTAACACAAAATTCATTTGATTAATATCTATCACACAAACCTCATTTGATTGAACTACCTTCACACAAAATTCTTTTGTTTAATATCAATCAAGCAAAACTCATTTGATTGAAATACAATCACACAAAACTCATTTGATTAATATCAATCACACATAACTTTTTTGATTAAAATACCTTCACACAAAACTCATTTGTTTAATATCAATCACACAAATCTCATTTGATTGAAGTACAGTCACACAAAACTCATTTAATTAATATCAATCACCCAAAACTCAATTGATTAAAATACAGTCTCACAAAACTCGTTTGATCAATATCAATCACACAAAAGTCATTTGATTAAATTATACTCACAGAAAACTCATTTGATTAATAGCAATCACACAAAACTAATTTGATTGAAATACATTCAGACAAAACTCATTTGATTAACATCATTCACACAAACCTCATTTGATTAAAATACAGTTACACCAAACTCATTTGATTAATATCAATCACACAAAGCTTATTTGATTAAGATACAGTCACATAAAACTCATCTGATTAATATCAATTACTCAACACTCATTTGATCAAAATACCGTCACACAAAACTCATTTGGTTAATATCAGTCACACAAAGCTAATTTGATTGAACTACAGTCACACAAAACTCATTTGATTAATATCAATCACACAAAACTCATTTGATTAATATCAATCACACAAAACTCATTTGATTAAAATACAGTCACACAAAACTCATTTAAGTAAAATACAGTCACAGAAAACTCATTTGATTAATATGAATCAAACAAAACTCATTTGATTAAAATACAGTCACACAAAACTCATTTGATTAATATGAATCACACAAAACTCATTTGATTAAAATAAAGTAACACAAAACTCATTTGATTAATATCAATCACACAAACCTCATTTGATTGAACTACCTTCACACAAAATTCTTTTGTTTAATATCAATCAAGCAAAACTCATTTGATTGAAATACAATCACACAAAACTCATTTGATTAATATCAATCACACATAACTTTTTTGATTAAAATACATTCACACAAAACTCATTTGTTTAATATCAATCACACAAATCTCATTTGATTGAAGTACAGTCACACAAAACTCATTTAATTAATATCAATCACCCTAAAACTCAATTGATTAAAATACAGTCTCACAAAACTCGTTTGATCAATATCAATCACACAAAAGTTATTTGATTAAATTATACTCACAGAAAACTCATTTGATTAATATCAATCATACAAAACTAATTTGATTGAAATACATTCAGACAAAACTCATTTGATTAACATCATTCACACAATCCTCATTTGATTAAAATACAGTTACACCAAACACATTTGATTAATATCAATCACACAAAGCTTATTTGATTAAGATACAGTCACATAAAACTCATCTGATTAATATCAATCACTCAACACTCATTTGATCAAAATACCGTCACACAAAACTCATTTGATTAATATCAATCACACAAAGCTAATTTGATTGAACTACCGTCACACAAAACTCATTTGATTAATATCAAGCACAAAAAACTCATTTGATTAATATCAATCACAGAAAACTCATTTGAATAATATCAATCACACAAAACTCATTTGTTTAAAATACAGTCACACAAAACTCATTTAAGTAAAATACAGTCACACAAAACTCATTTGATTAATATGGATCAAACAAAACTCATTTGATTAAAATACAATCACACAAAACTCATTTGATTAAAATACAGTCACACAAACCTCATTTAATTAAAATACAGTCACACAAAACTCATTTGATTAATATGAATCAAGCAACACTCATTTGATTAAAATACAGTCACACGAAACTCATTTGATTAATATCAATCACACAAAACTCATTTGATTAAAATAAAGTAACACAAAACTCATTTGATTAATATCAATCATACAAACCTCATTTGATTTAACTACCTTCACACAAAATTCTTTTGTTTAATATCAATCAAGCAAAACTCATTTGATTGAAATACAATCACACAAAACTCATTTGATTAATATCAATCACACATAACTTTTTTGATTAAAATACATTCACACAAAACTCATTTGTTTAATATGAATCACACAAATCTCATTTGATTGAAGTACAGTCACACAAAACTCATTTAATTAATATCAATCACCCAAAACTCAATTGATTAAAATACAGTCTCACAAAACTCGTTTGATCAATATCAATCACACAAAAGTCATTTGATTAAATTATACTCACAGAAAACTCATTTGATTAATAGCAATCACACAAAACTAATTTGATTGAAATACATTCAGACAAAACTCATTTGATTAACATCATTCACACAAACCTCATTTGATTAAAATACAGTTACACCAAACTCATTTGATTAATATCAATCACACAAAGCTTATTTGATTAAGATACAGTCACATAAAACTCATCTGATTAATATCAATTACTCAACACTCATTTGATCAAAATACCGTCACACAAAACTCATTTGGTTAATATCAGTCACACAAAGCTAATTTGATTGAACTACAGTCACACAAAACTCATTTGATTAATATCAATCACACAAAACTCATTTGATTAATATCAATCACACAAAACTCATTTGATTAAAATACAGTCACACAAAACTCATTTAAGTAAAATACAGTCACAGAAAACTCATTTGATTAATATGAATCAAACAAAACTCATTTGATTAAAATACAGTCACACAAAACTCATTTGATTAATATGAATCACACAAAACTCATTTGATTAAAATAAAGTAACACAAAACTCATTTGATTAATATCAATCACACAAACCTCATTTGATTGAACTACCTTCACACAAAATTCTTTTGTTTAATATCAATCAAGCAAAACTCATTTGATTGAAATACAATCACACAAAACTCATTTGATTAAAATACAGTCACACAAAACTCATTTAAGTAAAATACAGTCACAGAAAACTCATTTGATTAATATGAATCAAACAAAACTCATTTGATTAAAATACAGTCACACAAAACTCATTTGATTAATATGAATCACACAAAACTCATTTGATTAAAATAAAGTAACACAAAACTCATTTGATTAATATCAATCACACAAACCTCATTTGATTGAACTACCTTCACACAAAATTATTTTGTTTAATATCAATCAAGCAAAACTCATTTGATTGAAATACAATCACACAAAACTCATTTGATTAAAATACAGTCACACAAAACTCATTTAAGTAAAATACAGTCACACAAAACTCATTTGATTAATATGGATCAAACAAAACTCATTTGATTAAAATACAATCACACAAAACTCATTTGATTAAAATACAGTCACACAAACCTCATTTAATTAAAATACAGTCACACAAAACTCATTTGATTAATATCAAGCACACAAAACTCATTTGATTAATATCAATCACAGAAAACTCATTTGATTAATATCAATCACACAAAACTCATTTGATTAAAATACAGTCACACAAAACTCATTTAAGTAAAATACAGTCACACAAAACTCATTTGATTAATATGGATCAAACAAAACTCATTTGATTAAAATACAATCACACAAAACTCATTTGATTAAAATACAGTCACACAAACCTCATTTAATTAAAATACAGTCACACAAAACTCATTTGATTAATATGAATCAAGCAAAACTCATTTGATTAAAATACAGTCACACGAAACTCATTTGATTAATATCTATCACACAAAACTTATTTGATTAAAATAAAGTAACACAAAACTCATTTGATTAATATCAATCATACAAACCTCATTTGATTTAACTACCTTCACACAAAATTCTTTTGTTTAATATCAATCAAGCAAAACTCGTTTGATTGAAATAATTTCACACAAAACTCATTTGATTAATATCAATCACACATAACTTGTTTGATTAAAATACATTCACACAAAACTCATTTGTTTAATATCAATCACACAAACCTTATTTGATTGAAGTACAGTCACACAAAACTCATTTAATTAATATCAATCACCCAAAACTCAATTGATTAAAATACAGTCTCACAAACTCTTTTGATCAATATCAATCACACAAAAGTCATTTGATTAAATTATGCTCACAGAAAACTCATTTGATTAATATCAATCACAAAACTAATTTGATTGAAATACATTCAGACAAAACTCATTTGATTAACATCATTCACACAAACCTCATTTGATTAAAATACAGTTACACCAAACTCATTTGATTAATATCAATCACACAAGCTTATTTGATTAAGATACAGTCACATAAAACTCATCTGATTAATATCAATTACTCAACACTCATTTGATCAAAATACCGTCACACAAAACTCATTTGGTTAATATCAGTCACACAAAGCTAATTTGATTGAACTACAGTCACACAAAACTCATTTGATTAATATCAATCACACAAAACTCATTTGATTAATATCAATCACACAAAACTCATTTGATTAAAATACAGTCACACAAAACTCATTTAAGTAAAATACAGTCACAGAAAACTCATTTGATTAATATGAATCAAACAAAACTCATTTGATTAAAATACAGTCACACAAAACTCATTTGATTAATATGAATCAAACAAAACTCATTTGATTAAAATAAAGTAACACAAAATTCATTTGATTAATATCTATCACACAAACCTCATTTGATTGAACTACCTTCACACAAAATTCTTTTGTTTAATATCAATCAAGCAAAACTCATTTGATTGAAATACAATCACACAAAACTCATTTGATTAATATCAATCACACATAACTTTTTTGATTAAAATACATTCACACAAAACTCATTTGTTTAATATCAATCACACAAATCTCATTTGATTGAAGTACAGTCACACAAAACTCATTTAATTAATATCAATCACCCAAAACTCAATTGATTAAAATACAGTCTCACAAAACTCGTTTGATCAATATCAATCACACAAAAGTCATTTGATTAAATTATACTCACAGAAAACTCATTTGATTAATAGCAATCACACAAAACTAATTTGATTGAAATACATTCAGACAAAACTCATTTGATTAACATCATTCACACAAACCTCATTTGATTAAAATACAGTTACACCAAACTCATTTGATTAATATCAATCACACAAAGCTTATTTGATTAAGATACAGTCACATAAAACTCATCTGATTAATATCAATTACTCAACACTCATTTGATCAAAATACCGTCACACAAAACTCATTTGGTTAATATCAGTCACACAAAGCTAATTTGATTGAACTACAGTCACACAAAACTCATTTGATTAATATCAATCACACAAAACTCATTTGATTAATATCAATCACACAAAACTCATTTGATTAAAATACAGTCACACAAAACTCATTTAAGTAAAATACAGTCACAGAAAACTCATTTGATTAATATGAATCAAACAAAACTCATTTGATTAAAATACAGTCACACAAAACTCATTTGATTAATATGAATCACACAAAACTCATTTGATTAAAATAAAGTAACACAAAACTCATTTGATTAATATCAATCACACAAACCTCATTTGATTGAACTACCTTCACACAAAATTCTTTTGTTTAATATCAATCAAGCAAAACTCATTTGATTGAAATACAATCACACAAAACTCATTTGATTAATATCAATCACACATAACTTTTTTGATTAAAATACATTCACACAAAACTCATTTGTTTAATATCAATCACACAAATCTCATTTGATTGAAGTACAGTCACACAAAACTCATTTAATTAATATCAATCACCCTAAAACTCAATTGATTAAAATACAGTCTCACAAAACTCGTTTGATCAATATCAATCACACAAAAGTTATTTGATTAAATTATACTCACAGAAAACTCATTTGATTAATATCAATCATACAAAACTAATTTGATTGAAATACATTCAGACAAAACTCATTTGATTAACATCATTCACACAAACCTCATTTGATTAAAATACAGTTACACCAAACACATTTGATTAATATCAATCACACAAAGCTTATTTGATTAAGATACAGTCACATAAAACTCATCTGATTAATATCAATCACTCAACACTCATTTGATCAAAATACCGTCACACAAAACTCATTTGATTAATATCAATCACACAAAGCTAATTTGATTGAACTACCGTCACACAAAACTCATTTGATTAATATCAAGCACAAAAAACTCATTTGATTAATATCAATCACAGAAAACTCATTTGAATAATATCAATCACACAAAACTCATTTGTTTAAAATACAGTCACACAAAACTCATTTAAGTAAAATACAGTCACACAAAACTCATTTGATTAATATGGATCAAACAAAACTCATTTGATTAAAATACAATCACACAAAACTCATTTGATTAAAATACAGTCACACAAACCTCATTTAATTAAAATACAGTCACACAAAACTCATTTGATTAATATGAATCAAGCAACACTCATTTGATTAAAATACAGTCACACGAAACTCATTTGATTAATATCAATCACACAAAACTCATTTGATTAAAATAAAGTAACACAAAACTCATTTGATTAATATCAATCATACAAACCTCATTTGATTTAACTACCTTCACACAAAATTCTTTTGTTTAATATCAATCAAGCAAAACTCATTTGATTGAAATACAATCACACAAAACTCATTTGATTAATATCAATCACACATAACTTTTTTGATTAAAATACATTCACACAAAACTCATTTGTTTAATATGAATCACACAAATCTCATTTGATTGAAGTACAGTCACACAAAACTCATTTAATTAATATCAATCACCCAAAACTCAATTGATTAAAATACAGTCTCACAAAACTCGTTTGATCAATATCAATCACACAAAAGTCATTTGATTAAATTATACTCACAGAAAACTCATTTGATTAATATCAATCAATAAAAAAAAAAAAAAAAAAAAAAAAAAAAAAAAAAAAAAAAAAAAAAAAAAAAAAAAAAAAAAAAAAAAAAAAAAAAAAAAAAAAAAAAAAAAAAAAAAAAAAAAAAAAAAAAAAAAAAAAAAAAAAAAAAAAAAAAAAAAAAAAAAAAAAAAAAAAAAAAAAAAAAACAAACACAAACTCATTTGATAAATACATCACACAAAACTCATTGTAAATACAGTCACAAAACTCATTGATTAATATGAACAACAAAACTCATTTATTAAAAACAGTCACACAAAACTCATTTGATTAATATAATCACACAAAACTCATTTGATTAAAAAAAGTAACACAAAACTCATTTGATTAATATCAATCACACAAACTCATTTGATTAATACCTCACACAAAATCTTTTGTTTAATACAATCAAGCAAAAACTCATTTGATTAAATACAACACACAAACATTTGATTAATAATCAATCACCATAACTTTTTTTGATAAAATACATTCACGCAAAACTCATTTGTTTAATATCAATCACACAAATCTCATTTGATTGAAGTACAGTCACACAAAACTCATTTAATTAACATCAATCACCCTAAAACTCAATTGATTAAAATACAGTCTCACAAAACTCGTTTGATCAATATCAATCACACAAAAGTTATTTGATTAAATTATACTCAGAAAAAACTCATTTGATTAATATCACTCATACAAAACTAATTTGATTGAAATACATTCAGACAAAACTCATTTGATTAACATCATTCACACAAACCTCATTTGATTAAAATACAGTTACACCAAACTCATTTGATTAATATCAATCACACAAAGCTTATTTGATTAAGATACAGTCACATAAAACTCATCTGATTAATATCAATCACGCAACACTCATTTGATCAAAATACCGTCACACAAAACTCATTTGATTAATATCAATCACACAAAGCTAATTTGATTGAACTACCGTCACACAAAACTCATTTGATTAATATCAATCACACAAAACTCATTTGATTAATATCAATCACACAAAACTCATTTGATTAATATCAATCACACAAAACTCATTTGATTAATATGAATCAAACAAAACTCATTTGATTAAAATACAGTCACACAAAACTCATTTGATTAATATGAATTACACAAAACTCATATGATTAAAATAAAGTAACACAAAATTCATTTGATTAATATCAATCACACAAACCTCATTTGATTGAACTGCCTTCACACAAAATTCTTTTGTTTAATATCAATCAAGCAAAACTCATTTGATTGAAATACAATCACACAAAACTCATTTGATTAATATCAATCACACATAACTTTTTTGATTAAAATACATTCACACAAAACTCATTTGTTTAATATCAATCACACAAATCTCATTTGATTGAAGTACAGTCTCACAAAACTCATTTAATTAATATCAATCACCCAAAACTCAATTGATTAAAATACAGTCTCACAAAACTCGTTTGATCAATATCAATCACACAAAAGTTATTTGATTAAATTATACTCACAGAAAACTCATTTGATTAATATCAATCATACAAAACTAATTTGATTGAAATACATTCAGACAAAACTCATTTGATTAACATCATTCACACAAACCTCATTTGATTAAAATACAGTTACACCAAACACATTTGATTAATATCAATCACACAAAGCTTATTTGATTAAGATACAGTCACATAAAACTCATCTGATTAATATCAATCACTCAACACTCATTTGATCAAAATACCGTCACACAAAACTCATTTGATTAATATCAATCACACAAAGCTAATTTGATTGAACTACCGTCACACAAAACTCATTTGATTAATATCAATCACACAAAACTCATTTGATTAATATCAATCACACAAAACTCATTTGTTTAAAATACAGTCACACAAAACTCATTTAAGTAAAATACAGGTCACACAAAACTCATTTGATTAATATGGATCAAACAAAACTCATTTGATTAAAATACAATCACACAAAACTCATTTGATTAAAATACAGTCACACAAACCTCATTTAATTAAAATACAGTCACACAAAACTCATTTGATTAATATGAATCAAGCAAAACTCATTTGATTAAAATACAGTCACACGAAACTCATTTGATTAATATCAATCACACAAAACTCATTTGATTAAAATAAAGTAACACAAAACTCATTTGATTAATATCAATCATACAAACCTCATTTGATTTAACTACCTTCACACAAAATTCTTTTGTTTAATATCAATCAAGCAAAACTCGTTTGATTGAAATACATTCACACAAAACTCATTTGATTAATATCAATCACACATAACTTGTTTGATTAAAATACATTCACACAAAACTCATTTGTTTAATATCAATCACACAAATCTCATTTGATTGAAGTACAGTCACACAAAACTCATTTAATTAATATCAATCACCCAAAACTCAATTGATTAAAATACAGTCTCACAAACTCGTTTGATCAATATCAATCACACAAAAGTCATTTGATTAAATTATGCTCACAGAAAACTCATTTGATTAATATCAATCACACAAAACTAATTTGATTGAAATACATTCAGACAAAACTCATTTGATTAATATCATTCACACAAACCTCATTTGATTAAAATACAGTTACACCAAACTCATTTGATTAATATCAATCACACAAAGCTTATTTGATTAAGATACAGTCACATAAAACTCATCTGATTAATATCAATTACTCAACACTCATTTGATCAAAATACCGTCACACAAAACTCATTTGGTTAATATCAGTCACACAAAGCTAATTTGATTGAACTACAGTCACACAAAACTCATTTGATTAATATCAATCACACAAAACTCATTTGATTAATATCAATCACACAAAACTCATTTGATTAAAATACAGTCACACAAAACTCATTTAAGTAAAATACAGTCACAGAAAACTCATTTGATTAATATGAATCAAACAAAACTCATTTGATTAAAATACAGTCACACAAAACTCATTTGATTAATATGAATCACACAAAACTCATTTGATTAAAATAAAGTAACACAAAACTCATTTGATTAATATCAATCACACAAACCTCATTTGATTGAACTACCTTCACACAAAATTCTTTTGTTTAATATCAATCAAGCAAAACTCATTTGATTGAAATACAATCACACAAAACTCATTTGATTAATATCAATCACACATAACTTTTTTGATTAAAATACATTCACGCAAAACTCATTTGTTTAATATCAATCACACAAATCTCATTTGATTGAAGTACAGTCACACAAAACTCATTTAATTAACATCAATCACCCTAAAACTCAATTGATTAAAATACAGTCTCACAAAACTCGTTTGATCAATATCAATCACACAAAAGTTATTTGATTAAATTATACTCAGAAAAACTCATTTGATTAATATCAATCACACAAAACTAATTTGATTGAAATACATTCAGACAAAACTCATTTGATTAACATCATTCACACAAACCTCATTTGATTAAAATACAGTTACACCAAACTCATTTGATTAATATCAATCACACAAAGCTTATTTGATTAAGATACAGTCACATAAAACTCATCTGATTAATATCAATCACGCAACACTCATTTGATCAAAATACCGTCACACAAAACTCATTTGATTAATATCAATCACACAAAGCTAATTTGATTGAACTACCGTCACACAAAACTCATTTGATTAATATCAATCACACAAAACTCATTTGATTAATATCAATCACACAAAACTCATTTGATTAATATCAATCACACAAAACTCATTTGATTAATATGAATCAAACAAAACTCATTTGATTAAAATACAGTCACACAAAACTCATTTGATTAATATGAATTACACAAAACTCATATGATTAAAATAAAGTAACACAAAATTCATTTGATTAATATCAATCACACAAACCTCATTTGATTGAACTGCCTTCACACAAAATTCTTTTGTTTAATATCAATCAAGCAAAACTCATTTGATTGAAATACAATCACACAAAACTCATTTGATTAATATCAATCACACATAACTTTTTTGATTAAAATACATTCACACAAAACTCATTTGTTTAATATCAATCACACAAATCTCATTTGATTGAAGTACAGTCACACAAAACTCATTTAATTAATATCAATCACCCAAAACTCAATTGATTAAAATACAGTCTCACAAAACTCGTTTGATCAATATCAATCACACAAAAGTCATTTGATTAAATTATACTCACAGAAAACTCATTTGATTAATAGCAATCACACAAAACTAATTTGATTGAAATACATTCAGACAAAACTCATTTGATTAACATCATTCACACAAACCTCATTTGATTAAAATACAGTTACACCAAACTCATTTGATTAATATCAATCACACAAAGCTTATTTGATTAAGATACAGTCACATAAAACTCATCTGATTAATATCAATTACTCAACACTCATTTGATCAAAATACCGTCACACAAAACTCATTTGGTTAATATCAGTCACACAAAGCAAATTTGATTGAACTACCGTCACACAAAACTCATTTGATTAATATCAATCACACAAAACTCATTTGATTAATATCAATCACACAAAACTCATTTGATTAATATCAATCACACAAAACTCATTTAAGTAAAATACAGTCACAGAAAACTCATTTGGATAATATGAATCAAACAAAACTCATTTGATTAAAATACAGTCACACAAAACTCATTTGATTAATATGAATCACACAAAACTCATTTGATTAAAATAAAGTAACACAAAACTCATTTTATTAATATCAATCACACAAACCTTATTTGATTGAACTACCTTCACACAAAATTCTTTTGTTTAATATCAATCAAGCAAAACTCATTTGATTGAAATACAATCACACAAAACTCATTTGATTAATATCAATCACACATAACTTTTTTGATTAAAATACATTCACACAAAACTCATTTGTTTAATATCAATCACACAAATCTCATTTGATTGAAGTACAGTCACACAAAACTCATTTAATTAATATCAATCACCCTAAAACTCAATTGATTAAAATACAGTCTCACAAAACTCGTTTGATCAATATCAATCACACAAAAGTTATTTGATTAAATTATACTCACAGAAAACTCATTTGATTAATATCAATCATACAAAACTAATTTGATTGAAATACATTCAGACAAAACTCATTTGATTAACATCATTCACACAACCTCATTTGATTAAAATACAGTTACACCAAACACATTTGATTAATATCAATCACACAAAGCTTATTTGATTAAGATACAGTCACATAAAACTCATCTGATTAATATCAATCACTCAACACTCATTTGATCAAAATACCGTCACACAAAACTCATTTGATTAATATCAATCACCAAAGCTAATTTGATTGAACTACGTCACACAAAACTCATTTGATTAATATCAAGCACAAAAAACTCATTTGATTAATATCAATCACAGAAAACTCATTTGAATAATATCAAAAAATACAGTCTCACAAAACTCGTTTGATCAATATCAATCACACAAAAGTTATTTGATTAAATTATACTCACAGAAAACTCATTTGATTAATATCAATCATACAAAACTAATTTGATTGAAATACATTCAGACAAAACTCATTTGATTAACATCATTCACACAAACCTCATTTGATTAAAATACAGTTACACCAAACTCATTTGATTAATATCAATCACACAAAGCTTATTTGATTAAGATACAGTCACATAAAACTCATCTGATTAATATCAATCACTCAACACTCATTTGATCAAAATACCGTCACACAAAACTCATTTGATTAATATCAATCCACAAAGCTAATTTGATTGAACTACCGTCACACAAAACTCATTTGATTAATATCAATCACACAAAACTCATATGATTAAAATAAAGTAACACAAAATTCATTTGATTAATATCAATCACACAAACCTCATTTGATTGAAGTGCCTTCACACAAAATTCTTTTGTTTAATATCAATCAAGCAAAACTCATTTGATTGAAATACAATCACACAAAACTCATTTGATTAATATCAATCACACATAACTTTTTTGATTAAAATACATTCACACAAAACTCATTTGTTTAATATCAATCACACAAATCTCATTTGATTGAAGTACAGTCTCACAAAACTCATTTAATTAATATCAATCACCCAAAACTCAATTGATTAAAATACAGTCTCACAAAACTCGTTTGATCAATATCAATCACACAAAAGTCATTTGATTAAATTATACTCACAGAAAACTCATTTGATTAATAGCAATCACACAAAACTAATTTGATTGAAATACATTCAGACAAAACTCATTTGATTAACATCATTCACACAAACCTCATTTGATTAAAATACAGTTACACCAAACTCATTTGATTAATATCAATCACACAAAGCTTATTTGATTAAGATACAGTCACATAAAACTCATCTGATTAATATCAATTACTCAACACTCATTTGATCAAAATACCGTCACACAAAACTCATTTGGTTAATATCAGTCACACAAAGCTAATTTGATTGAACTACCGTCACACAAAACTCATTTGATTAATATCAATCACACAAAACTCATTTGATTAATATCAATCACACAAAACTCATTTGATTAAAATACAGTCACACAAAACTCATTTAAGTAAAATACAGTCACAGAAAACTCATTTGATTAATATGAATCAAACAAAACTCATTTGATTAAAATACAGTCACACAAAACTCATTTGATTAATATGAATCACACAAAACTCATTTGATTAAAATAAAGTAACACAAAACTCATTTGATTAATATCAATCACACAAACCTCATTTGATTGAACTACCTTCACACAAAATTCTTTTGTTTAATATCAATCAAGCAAAACTCATTTGATTGAAATACAATCACACAAAACTCATTTGATTAATATCAATCACACATAACTTTTTTGATTAAAATACATTCACACAAAACTCATTTGTTTAATATCAATCACACAAATCTCATTTGATTGAAGTACAGTCACACAAAACTCATTTAATTAATATCAATCACCCTAAAACTCAATTGATTAAAATACAGTCTCACAAAACTCGTTTGATCAATATCAATCACACAAAAGTTATTTGATTAAATTATACTCACAGAAAACTCATTTGATTAATATCAATCATACAAAACTAATTTGATTGAAATACATTCAGACAAAACTCATTTGATTAACATCATTCACACAAACCTCATTTGATTAAAATACAGTTACACCAAACTCATTTGATTAATATCAATCACACAAAGCTTATTTGATTAAGATACAGTCACATAAAACTCATCTGATTAATATCAATCACTCAACACTCATTTGATCAAAATACCGTCACACAAAACTCATTTGATTAATATCAATCCACAAAGCTAATTTGATTGAACTACCGTCACACAAAACTCATTTGATTAATATCAATCACACAAAACTCATTTGATTAAAATACAGTCACACAAAACTCATTTAAGTAAAATACAGTCACACAAAACTCATTTGATTAATATGGATCAAACAAAACTCATTTGATTAAAATACAATCACACAAAACTCATTTGATTAAAATACAGTCACACAAACCTCATCTAATTAAAATACAGTCACACAAAACTCATTTGATTAATATGAATCAAGCAAAACTCATTTGATTAAAATACAGTCACACGAAACTCATTTGATTAATATCAATCACACAAAACTCATTTGTTTAAAATAAAGTAACACAAAACTCATTTGATTAATATCAATCATACAAACCTCATTTGATTTAACTACCTTCACACAAAATTCTTTTGTTTAATATCAATCAAGCAAAACTCGTTTGATTGAAATAATTTCACACAAAACTCATTTGATTAATATCAATCACACAAAACTCAATTGACTAAAATACAGTCATATATAAAATTCATTTGGTGAATATAAATTATATAAAACCCATTTGATTAAAATAGTCACACAAAACTCATTTAAGCATTATCAATCAGTAAAATCTTTTTTGATTAAAATACAGTCAGAAAAAACTCATTTGATTAATATCAAACAAAATTCATTTCATTAATAGACAGTTACAGAAAACTCATTTGATTAATATCAGTCACATAAACCTCTTTTGACTTAAATACAGTCACACAAATCTCATTTGATTAAAATACTGTAACACAAAACTCATATGATTAAAATACTGTCACAAAAAACGCATTTGATTTAAACACAGTTCCACAAGATTCATTTGATTCATAACAATCACACAAAACCCATTTGATTGAAATACTCTCATACAAAAGTCACTTGATTGATATCAATCACACAAAACTAATTTGATTAAAATATAGTCACACAAAAATCATTTCAGTAATATCACACAAAACTCATATGATGAAAATACAGTCACACAAAACTCATTTAATTAATATCAATCACACGAAAATCATTTGATTAAAAAACAGTCACACAAAACACCTTTGATTAATATCAATCACACGAATCTCATTTGATTAAAATACAGTCACACAAAACTCAATTGATTATAACAATCCCACAAAACTCATTTTATTTAAATATAGTCACACAAATCTCTTTTGAGTAATGTTAATCACACAAAACTTATTTGATTAAAATACAGTCACACAAAACTCATTTGATTGATATCAATCACGGAAAATTAATTTGATTAAATTATTCTCGCACGAAACTCATTTGAATAATATCATTCACACAAAACTCATTTGATTAAAATACAGTCACACAACACTCATTTGGTTAATATAAATCATACAAAACTCATTTGATTAAAATACAGACACACAAAACTCATTTGAGCAATATCAATCACAAAAATCTTTTTTGATTAAAATACAGTCACACAAAGCTCATTTGATTAATATCAATCATACAAAACTCATTCGATTAAAAGACAGTTACACAAAACTCATTTGATTAATATCAATCACACAAAACTCATTTGATTACAATACAGTCAAACAAAACTCATTTGAGTTTAATACTGTGAGACAGAACTCATTTGTTTGAACTACAGTCACACAAAACTCATTTAATTAATATCAATCACACAAAACCAATTTGATTAAAATAGAGTCACACAAAACTCATTTGATTAATATCAATCACACAAAACTCATACGATTAAAATACATTCACGCAAAACTCATTCAATTAAAATACTGTGACACAAAACTCATTTGATTGAACTACAGTCACACAAAACTCATTTAATTAATATCAATCACCCAAAACTCAATTGATTAAAGTACAGTCTCAGAAAACTCATTTGATTAATATCAATCACACAAAAGTCATTTGATTAAATTATACTCACACAAAACTCATTTGATTAATATCAATCACACAAAACTAATTTGATTGAAATACATTCAGACAAAACTCATTTGATTAATATCATTCACACAAAACTCATTTGATTAAAATACAGTTACACCAAACTCATTTGATTAATATCAATCACACAAACCTTATTTGATTAAGATAGAGTCACATAAAACTCATCTGGTTGATATCAATCACTCAACACTCATTTGATCAAAATACAGTCACACAAAACTCATTTGATTAATATCAATCACACAAAGCTCATTTGATTGAACTACAGTCACACAAAACTCATTTGTTTTATATCAATCACACAAAACTCATTTGATTAATATGAATCACACAACACTCCTTTGATTAAAATAGTCACACAAAACTCATTTAATGAAAATACGGTCACACAAAACTCATTTGATTAATATGAATCAAACAAAACTCATTTGATTAAAATACAGTCACACAAAACTCATTTGATTAATATCAATCACATAAAACTCATTTGATTAAAATAAAGTCACACAAAACTCATTTGATTAATATCAATCACACAAACCTCATTTGATTGAACTACAGTCACACAAAACTCTTTTGATTAATATCAATCAAGCAAACTCATTTGATTAAAATACAATCACACAAAACTCATTTGATTAATATCAATCACAAAATTTTTTTGATTAAAATAGTCACACAAAACTCATTTGTTTAATATCAATCACACAAACTTCATTTGATTGAAGTACAGTCACACAAAACTGATTTGATTAATATGAATCACACAAAACTTATTTGATTAAAATACAGTCACGCAAAATTTAATTGATTAATATAAATCACACAAAACTCATTCGACTAAAATACAGTCATATAAAACTCATTTGGTAAATATAAATCATAAAAAAAACTAATTTGATTAAAATACAGTCACACAAAGCTCATTTGATTAATGTCAATCAAACAACACTCATTTGATTAAAAGACACTTAGAGAAAGCTAATTTGATTAATATCAGTCACATAAACCTCATTTTATTAAAATAGAATCACACAAATCTCATTTGATTAAAATACTGTAACACAAAACTCATATAAATAAAATTCTGTCACACAAAACGCATTTGATATAAATACAGTTCCACAAGATTCATTTGATTAATAACAATCACACAAAACCCATTTATTGAAATACTCTCATACAAAAGTTATTTGATTAATATCAATCACACAAAACTAATTTGATTAAAATATAGTCACGCAAAAATCACTTCAGTAATATCACACAAAACTCATTTGATTAAAATACAGTCACACAAAACTTATTTAATTAATATCTATCACACGAAACGAATTTATTTAGATTACACTCACACAAAACTCATTTGATTAATATCAATCACACAAACTTCATTTGATTAAAATACAGTTATACAACACTCATTTGGTTAATATAAATCATAGAAAACTCATTTGATTAAAATACAGACACAGAAAACTCATTTGAGCAATATCCATCACAAAAATCTTTTTTGATTAAAAGACAGTTACACAAAACTCATTTGATTAATACCAATCACACAAACCTCATTTGATTAAAATACAGTCACACAAAACTCATTTGAGTTGAATACTGTGACAAAAACTCATTTGTTTGAACCACAGTCACACAAAATTCATTTAATTAATATCGATCACACAAAACCCATTTGATAAAATAGAGTCACACAAAACTCCTTTGATTAATATCAATCACACAAAACTCATACGATTAAAATACAGTTACGCAAAACTCATTCAATTAAAATACTGTTACAAATACAGTAACACAAATCTCCATTTGATTAAAAATACTGTCTCACAAAACTCATTTGATTAAAATACAGATCCACCATGATCATTTGATTAATACACCACACAAAACCTTTTGATTGAAATACTCTCATACAAAAGTCACTTGATTAATATCAATCACACAAAACTAATTTGATTAAAATATAGTCACACAAAAATCATTTCAGTAATATCACACAAAACTCATATGATGAAAATACAGTCACACAAAACTCATTTAATTAATATCAATCACACGAAATCATTTGATTAAAAACAGTCACACAAAACACCTTTGATTTAATATCATTCACACGAATCTAATTTGATTTAAATACAGTCACACAAAACTCAATTGATTAATAAACAATCCGACAAAACTCATTTTATTAAATATAGTCACACAAAACTCATTTGATTAATATCAATCACACAAAACTAATTTGATTGAAATACATCAGCACAAAACTCATTTGATTAATATCATTCACACAAAACTCATTTGATTAAAATACAGTTACACCAAACTCATTTGATTGATATCAATCACACAAAGCTCATTTGATTAAGATACAGTCACACAAAACTCATCTGATTAATATCAATCACTCAAAACTCATTTGACCAAAATACAGTCACACAAAACTCATTTGATTAATATCAATCACAAAAGCTCATTTGTTTGAACTATAGTCACACAAAACTCATTTGATTAATATCAATCACACAAAACTCATTTGATTAATATCAATCACACAAAACTCATTTGATTAAAATACAGTCACACAAAACTCATTTAATTAAATACAGTCACAGAAAACTCATTTGATTAATATCAATCAAGCAAAACTCATTTGATTAAAATACAGTCACACAAAACTTATTTGATTAATATCATAACACAAAACCAATTTGATTAAAATAGAGTCACACAAAACTCATTTGATTAATATCAATCACACAAAACTCATACGATTAAAATACATTCACGCAAAACTCATTCAATTAAAATACTGTGACAAAAAAATCACTTGATTGAAATACAGTCACACAAAACTCATTTAATTAATATCAATCACCCAAAACTCAATTGATTAAAGTACAGTCTCAGAAAACTCATTTGATTAATATCAATCACACAAAAGTCATTTGATTAAATTATACTCACACAAAACTCATTTGATTAATATCAATCATACAAAACTAATTTGATGGAAATACATTCAGACAAAACTCATTTGATTAATATCATTCACACAAAACTCATTTGATTAAAATACAGTTACACCAAACTCATTTGATTAATATCAATCACACAAACCTTATTTGATTAAGATAGAGTCACATAAAACTCAACACTCATTTGATCAAAATACAGTCACACAAAACTCATTTGATTAATATCAATCACACAAAGCTAATTTGATTGAACTACAGTCACACAAAACTCATTTGATTAATATCAATCACACAAAACTCATTTGATTAATATCAATCACACAAAACTCATTTGATTAAAATACAGTCACACAAAACTCATTTAAGTAAAATACAGTCACACAAAACTCATTTGATTAATATGAATCAAACAAAACTCATTTGATTAAAATACAGTCACACAAAACTCATTTGATTAATATCAATCACACAAAACTCATTTGATTAAAATAAAGTAACACAAAACTCATTTGATTAATATCAATCACACAAACCTCATTTGATTGAACTACCTTCACACAAAATTCTTTTGTTTAATATCAATCAAGCAAAACTCATTTGATTGAAATACAATCACACAAAACTCATTTGATTAATATCAATCACACATAACTTTTTTGATTAAAATACATTCACACAAAACTCATTTGTTTAATATCAATCACACAAACCTCATTTGATTGAAGTACAGTCACACAAAACTCGATTTGATTAATATCAATCTCACAAAACTTATTTGATTAAAATACAGTCAGACAAATCAATTGTTAATATAATTCACAAAAAACCTCATTGACTAAAATACAGTCACTCACATAACTCATTTGGTCAATATCTATCAAAAAAATCTTTTTGATTAAAGTACAGTCACACAAAGCTCATTTGATTAATATCAATCAAACAAAACTCATTTGATTAAAATGACACTTACAGCAAAGCTCATTTGATTAATATCAGTCACATAAACCTCATTATATTAAAATACCGTCACATAATCTCATTTGAATAATATACTGTAACACAAAACTCATACTAAATAAAATACGTCACACAAAACGCATTTGATATAAATACAGTTCCACATGATCATTTTGATAATAACTAATCACACAAAACCCATATGATTGAAATCTCTCATACAAAAGGTCATTGATTAATATCAATCACAAAAACTATTTGATTAAAATATAGTCACACAAAAATCATTTCAGTAATATCACACAAAACTCATTTGATTAAAATACAGTCACACAAAACTTATTTAATTAATATCAATCACACGAAACGAATTTGTTTAAATTACACTCACACAAAACTCATTTGATTAATATCAATCACACAAAACTTCATTTGATTAAAATACAGTTATACAACACTCATTTGGTTAATATAAATCATAGAAAACTCATTTGATTAAAATATAGACACAGAAAACTCATTTGAGCAATATCCATCACAAAAATCTTTTTTGATTAAAATACAGTCACACAGGACTCATTTGGTTAATATAAATCATACAAAACTCATTCGATTAAAAGACAGTTACACAAAACTCATTTGATTAATATCAATCACACAAACCTCATTTGATTAAAATACAGTCACACAAAACTCATTTGAGTTGAATACTGTAACACAAAACTCATTTGTTTGAACCACAGTCACACAAAAATCATTCAATTAATATCGATCACACAAAACCCATTTGATTAAAATAGAGTCACACAAAACTCCTTTGATTAATATTAATAACACAAAACTCATACGATTAAAATACAGTCACGCAAAACTCATTCAATTAAAATACTGTGACACAAAACTCATTTGATTGAACTACAGTCACACAAAACTCATTCAATTAAAATCAATCACCCAAAACTCAATTGATTAAAATACAGTCTCATAAAACTCATTTGATTAATATCAATCACACAAAAGTCATTTGATTAAATTATACTCACACAAACTCATTTGATTAATATCAATTACACAAAACTAATTTGATTGAAATACATTCAGACAAAACTCATTTGATTAATATCATTCACACAAAACTCATTTGATTAAAATACAGTTACACCTAACTCATTTGATTGATATCAATCACACAAAGCTTATTTGATTAAGATACAGTCACATAAAACTCATCTGATTAATATCAATCACTCAACACTCATTTGATCAAAATACCGTCACACAAAACTCATTTGATTTATATCAATCACATAAAGCTAATTTGTTTGAACTATAGTCACACGAAACTCATTTGATTAATATCAATCACACAAAACTCATTTGATTAATATCAATCACACAAAACTCATTTGATTAAAATACAGTCACACAAAACTCATTTAATTAAAATACAGTCACAGAAAACTCATTTGATTAATATGAATCAAGCAAAACTCATTTGATTAAAATACAGTCACACAAAACTTATTTGATTAATATCAATAACACAAACCTCATTTGATTGAACTATATTCACACAAAATTCTTTTGTTTAATATCAATCAAGGAAAACTCATTTGATTGAAATACAATCACACAAAATTCATTTGATTAATATCAATCACAAATAACTTTTTTGATTAAAATACAGTCACACAAAACTCATTTGTTCAATATCAATCACACAAACCTCATTTGATTGAAGCACAATCACAGAAAACTGATTTGATTAATATCAATCACACAAAAGCTAATTTGATTGAAATACATTCAGACAAAACTCATTTGATTAATATCAATCACACAAAACTCATTTGATTAAAATACAGTTACACCAAACTCATTTGATTGATATCAATCACACAAAGCTTATTTGATTAAGATACAGTCACATAAAACTCATCTGATTAATATCAATCACTCAACACTCATTTGATCAAAATACCGTCACACAAAACTCATTTGATTAATATCAATCACACAAAGCTAATTTGATTGAACTACAGTCACACAAAACTCATTTGATTAATATCAATCACACAAAACTCATTTGATTAATATCAATCACACAAAACTCATTTGATTAAAATACAGTCACACAAAACTCATTTAATTAAAATACAGTCACACAAAACTCATTTGATTAATATGAATCAAGCAAAACTCATTTGATTAAAATACAGTCACACGAAACTCATTTGATTAATATCAATCACACAAAACTCATTTGATTAAAATAAAGTAACACAAAACTCATTTGATTAATATCAATCACACAAACCTCATTTGATTTAACTACCTTCACACAAAATTCTTTTGTTTAATATCAATCAAGCAAAACTCATTTGATTGAAATACAATCACACAAAACTCATTTGATTAATATCAATCACACATAACTTGTTTGATTAAAATACATTCACACAAAACTCATTTGTTTAATATCAATCACACAAACCTCATTTGATTGAAGTACAGTCACACAAAACTCATTTAATTAATATCAATCACCCAAAACTCAATTGATTAAAATACAGTCTCACAAAACTCGTTTGATCAATATCAATCACACAAAAGTCATTTGATTAAATTATGCTCACAGAAAACTCATTTGATTAATATCAATCACACAAAACTAATTTGATTGAAATACATTCAGACAAAACTCATTTGATTAACATCATTCACACAAACCTCATTTGATTAAAATACAGTTACACCAAACTCATTTGATTAATATCAATCACACAAAGCTTATTTGATTAAGATACAGTCACATAAAACTCATCTGATTAATATAAATCACTCAACACTCATTTGATCAAAATACCGTCACACAAAACACATTTGATTAATATTAATCACACAAAGCTAATTTGATTGAACTACAGTCACACAAAACTCATTTGATTAATATCAATCACACAAAACTCATTTGATCAAAATAAAGTCACTCAAAACTCATTTGATTAATATCAATCACACAAACCTCATTTGATTGAACTACAGTCACACAAAACTCTTTTGATTAATATCAATCAAGCAAAACTCATTTGATTAAAATACAATCACACAAAACTCATTTGATTAATATCAATCACACAAACCTCATTTGATTGAAGTACAGCCACACAAAACTGATTTGATTAATATCAATCACACAAAACTTATTTGATTAAAATAGTTACGCAAAATTCTATTGATTAATATCAATCACACAAAACTCATTTGACTAAAATACAGTCATATAAAACTTATTTGGTAAATATAAATCATAAAAAACCCATTTTATTAAAATACACTCACACAAAACTCATTTGAGCAATATCAATCACAAAAATCTTTTTTGATTAAAGTACAGTCACACAAAGCTCATTTGATTAATATCAATCAAACAAAACTCATTTGATTAAAAGACAGTTACAGAAAACTCATTTGATTAATATCAGTCACATAAACCTCATTTGATTAAAATACAGTCACACAAAACTCATTTGATTAAAATACTGTAACACAAAACTCATATGATTAAAATACTGTCACACAAAACGCATTTGATTTAAATACAGTTCCACATGATTCATTTGATTAATAACAATCACACAAAACCCATTTGATTGAAATACTCTCATACAAAAGTCATTTGATTAATATCAATCACACAAAACTAATTTGATTAAAATATAGTCACACAAAATTCATTTCAGTAATATCACACAAAACTCATTTGATTAAAATACAGTCACACAAAACTCATTTAATTAATATCAATCACACGGAACTCATTTGATTAAAAACAGTCATACAAAACACCTTTGATTAATATTAATCACACGAATCTTATTTGATTAAAATACAGTTACACAAAACTCAATTGATTAATAACAATCCTACAAAACTCATTTTATTAAAATATAGTCACACAAATCTCTTTTGAGTAATGTTAATCACACAAAACTTATTTGATTAAAATACAGTCACACAAAACTCATTTGATTGATATCAATCACACAAAACTAATTTGATTAAATTATACTCACACAAAACTCATTTGATTAATATCAATCACACAAAACTTATTTGATTAAAATACAGTCACACAACACTCATTTGGTTAATATAAATCAAACAAAACTCATTTGATTAAAATACAGACACACAAAACTCATTTGAGCAATATCAATCACAAAAATCTTTTTTGATTAAAATACAGTCACACAAAGCTCATTTGATTAATATCAATTATACAAAACTCATTCGATTAAAAGACAGTTACAGAAAACTCATTTGATTAATATCAATCACATAAAATTCATTTGATTATAATACAGTCACACAAAACTCATTTGAGTTTAATACTGTGACACAAAACTCATTTGTTTGAACTACAGTCACACAAAACTCATTTAATTAATATCAATCACACAAAACCCATTTGATTAAAATAGAGTCACACAAAACTCATTTGATTAATTTTAATAACACAAAACTCATACGATTAAAATACAGTCACGCAAAACTCATTCAATTAAAATACTGTGACACAAAACTCATTTGATTGAACTACAGTCACACAAAACTCATTCAATTAAAATCAATCACCCAAAACTCAATTGATTAAAATGCAGTCTCATAAAACTCATTTGATTAATATCAATCACACAAAAGTCATTTGATTAAATTATACTCACACAAACTCATTTGATTAATATCAATTACACAAAACTAATTTGATTGAAATACATTCAGACAAAACTCATTTGATTAATATCATTCACACAAAACTCATTTGATTAAAATACAGTTACACCTAACTCATTTGATTGATATGAATCACACAAAGCTTATTTGATTAAGATACAGTCACATAAAACTCATCTGATTAATATCAATCACTCAACACTCATTTGATCAAAATACCGTCACACAAAACTCATTTGATTAATATCAATCACACAAAGCTAATTTGATTGAACTACAGTCACACAAAACTCATTTGATTAATATCAATCACACAAAACTCATTTGATTAATATCAATCACACAAAACTCATTTGATTAAAATACAGTCACACAAAACTCATTTAAGTAAAATACAGTCACACAAAACTCATTTGATTAATATGAATCAAACAAAACTCATTTGATTAAAATACAGTCACACAAAACTCATTTGATTAATATCAATCACACAAAACTCATTTGATTAAAATAAAGTAACACAAAACTCATTTGATTAATATCAATCACACAAACCTCATTTGATTGAACTACCTTCACACAAAATTCTTTTGTTTAATATCAATCAAGCAAAACTCATTTGATTGAAATACAATCACACAAAACTCATTTGATTAATATCAATCACACATAACTTTTTTGATTAAAATACATTCACACAAAACTCATTTGTTTAATATCAATCACACAAAGCTCATTTGATTGAAGTACAGTCACACAAAACTCATTTAATTAATATCAATCACCCAAAACTCAATTGATTAAAGATACAGTCTCACAAAACTCGTTTGATCAATATCAATCACACAAAAGTCATTTGATTAAATATACGTCACAGAAAACTCATTTGATTAATATCAATCACACAAAAGCTAATTTGATTGAAGTACAGTCAGACAAAACTCATTTGATTAACATCATTCACACAAACCTCATTTGATTAAAATACAGTTACACCAAACTCATTTGATTAATATCAATCACACAAAGCTTATTTGATTAAGATACATTCAGACCAAACTCATTTGATTAACATCATTCACACAAACCTCATTTGATTAAAATACAGTTACACCAAACTCATTTGATTAATATCAATCACACAAAGCTTATTTGATTAAGATACAGTCACATAAAACTCATCTGATTAATATGAATCACTCAACACTCATTTGATCAAAATACCGTCACACAAAACACATTTGATTAATATCAATCACACAAAGCTAATTTCATTGAACTACAGTCACACAAAACTCATTTGATTAATATCAAACACACCTCACTTGATTGAAGTACAGCCACACAAAACTGATTTGATTAATATCAATCACACAAAACTTATTTGATTAAAATAGTCACGCAAAATTCAATTGATTAATATCAATCACACAAAAATCATTTGACTAAAATACAGTCATATAAAACTTATTTGGTAAATATAAATCACAAAAAACCCATTTTATCAATATACACTCACACAAAACTCATTTGAGCAATATCAATCACAAAAATCTTTTTTGATTAAAGTACAGTCACACAAAGCTCATTTGATTAAGATCAATCAAACAAAACTCATTTGATTAAAAGACAGTTACAGAAAACTCATTTGATTAATATCAGTCACATAAACCTCATTTGATTAAAATACAGTCACACAAAACTCATTTGATTAAAATACTGTAACACAAAACTCATATGATTAAAATACTGTCACACAAAACGCATTTGATTTAAATACAGTTCCACATGATTCATTTGATTAATAACAATCACACAAAACCCATTTGATTGAAATACTCTCATACAAAAGTCATTTGATTAATATCAATCACACAAAACTAATTTGATTAAAATATAGTCACACAAAATTCATTTCAGTAATATCACACAAAACTCATTTGATTAAAATACAGTCACACAAAACTCATTTAATTAATATCAATCACACGGAACTCATTTGATTAAAAACAGTCATACAAAACACCTTTGATTAATATTAATCACACGAATCTTATTTGATTAAAATACAGTTACACAAAACTCAATTGATTAATAACAATCCTACAAAACTCATTTTATTAAAATATAGTCACACAAATCTCTTTTGAGTAATGTTAATCACACAAAACTTATTTGATTAAAATACAGTCACACAAAACTCATTTGATTGATATCAATCACACAAAACTAATTTGATTAAATTATACTCACACAAAACTCATTTGATTAATATCAATCACACAAAACTTATTTGATTAAAATACAGTCACACAACACTCATTTGGTTAATATAAATCAAACAAAACTCATTTGATTAAAATACAGACACACAAAACTCATTTGAGCAATATCAATCACAAAAATCTTTTTTGATTAAAATACAGTCACACAAAGCTCATTTGATTAATATCAATTATACAAAACTCATTCGATTAAAAGTTACAGAAAACTCATTTGATTAATATCAATCACATAAAATTCATTTGATTAAAATACAGTCACACAAAACTCATTTGAGTTTAATACTGTGACACAAAACTCATTTGTTTGAACTACAGTCACACAAAACTCATTTAATTAATATCAATCACACAAAGCCCATTTGATTAAAATAAAGTCACACAAAACTCATTTGATTAATTTTAATAACACAAAACTCATACGATTAAAATACATTCACGCAAAACTCATTCAATTAAAATACTGTGACACAAAACTCATTTGATTGAACTACAGTCACACAAAACTCATTTAATTAAAATCAATCACCCAAAACTCAATTGATTAAAATGCAGTCTCATAAAACTCATTTGATTAATATCAATCACACAAAAGTCATTTGATTAAATTATACTCACACAAACTCATTTGATTAATATCAATTACACAAAACTAATTTGATTGAAATACATTCAGACAAAACTCATTTGATTAATATCATTCACACAAAACTCATTTGATTAAAATACAATTACACCTAACTCATTTGATTAATATGAATCCCACAAAGCTTATTTGATTAATATACAGTCACATAAAACTCATCTGATTAATATCAATTACTCAACACTCATTTGATCAAAATACCGTCACACAAAACTCATTTGATTAATATCAGTCACACAAAGCTAATTTGATTGAACTACAGTCACACAAAACTCATTTGATTAATATCAATCACACAAAACTCATTTGATTAATATCAATCACACAAAACTCATTTGATTAAAATACAGTCACACAAAACTCATTTAAGTAAAATACAGTCACAGAAAACTCATTTGATTAATATGAATCAAACAAAACTCATTTGATTAAAATACAGTCACACAAAACTCATTTGATTATTATCAATCACACAAAACTCATTTGATTAAAATAAAGTAACACAAAACTCATTTGATTAATATCAATCACACAAACCTCATTTGATTGAACTACCTTCACACAAAATTCTTTTGTTTAATATCAATCAAGGAAAACTCATAACTTTTTTGATTAAAATACATTCACACAAAACTCATTTGTTTAATATCAATCACACATAACTTTTTTGATTAAAATACATTCACACAAAACTCATTTGTTTAATATCAATCACACAAATCTCATTTGATTGAAGTACAGTCACACAAAACTCATTTAATTAATATCAATCACCCAAAACTCAAATGATTTAAATACAGTCTCACAAAACTCATTTGATCAATATCAATCACACAAAAGTCATTTGATTAAATTATACTCACAGAAAACTCATTTGATTAATATCAATCACACAAAACTATTTTGATTGAAATACATTCAGAAAAAACTCATTTGATTAACATCATTCACACAAACCTCATTTGATTAAAATACAGTTACACCAAACTCATTTGATTAATATCAATCACACAAAGCTTATTTGATTAAGATACAGTCACAAAAAACTTATCTGATTAATATCAATAACTCAACACTCATTTGATCAAAATACCGTCACACAAAACTCATTTGATTAATATCAGTCACACAAAGCTTATTTGATTGAACTACAGTCACACAAAACTCATTTGATTAATATCAATCACACAAAACTCATTTGATTAATATCAATCACACAAAACTCATTTGATTAAAATACAGTCACACAAAACTCATTTAAGTAAAATACAATCACAGAAAACTCATTTGATTAATATGAATCAAACAAAACTCATTTGATTAAAATACAGTCACACAAAACTCATTTGATTAATATGAATCACACAAAACTCATTTGATTAAAATAAAGTAACACAAAACCCTTTTGATTAATATCAATCACACAAACCTCATTTGATTGAACTACCTTCACACAAAATTCTTTTGTTTAATATCAATCAAGCAAAACTCATTTGATTGAAATACAATCACACAAAACTCATTTGATTAATATCAATCACACATAACTTTTTTGATTAAAATACATTCACACAAAACTCATTTGTTTAATATCAATCACACAAAGCTAATTTGATTGAAGCTACAGTCACACAAAACTCATTTATTAATATCAATCACACAAAACTTATTTGATAAAGATACAGTCACATATAACTCATCTGATTAATATCAATCACTCAACACTCATTTGATGAAAATACCGTCACACAAAACTCATTTGATTAATATCAATCACACAAAGCTAATTTGATTGAAGTACCGTCACACAAAACTCATTTGATTAATATCAATCACACAAAACTCATTTGAATAATATCAATCACACAAAACTCATTTGATTAATATCAATCACACAAAACTAATTTGATTGAAATACATTCAGACAAAACTCATTTGATTAACATCATTCACACAAACCTCATTTGATTAAAATACAGTTACACCAAACTCATTTGATTAATATCAATCACACAAAACTTATTTGATAAAGATACAGTCACATAAAACTCATCTGATTAATATCAATCACTCAACACTCATTTGATGAAAATACCGTCACACAAAACTCATTTGATTAATATCAATCACACAAAGCTAATTTGATTGAACTACCGTCACACAAAACTCATTTGATTAATATCAATCACACAAAACTCATTTGATTAATATCAATCACACAAAACTCATTTGATTAATATCCATCACACAAAACTCATTTGATTAAAATACAGTCACACAAAACTCATTTAAGTAAAATACAGTCACACAAAACTCATTTAAGTAAAATACAGTCACACAAAACTCATTTGAATAAAATACAGTCACACAGAACTCATTTGATTAAAATACAGTCACACAAACCTCATTTAATTAAAATACAGTCACACAAAACTCATTTGATTAATATGGATCAAACAAAACTCATTTGATTAAAATACAGTCACACAAAACTCATTTGATTAAAATACAGTCACACAAACTTCATTTAATTAAAATACAGTCACACAAAACTCATTTGATTAATATGAATCAAGCAAAACTCATTTGATTAAAATACAGTCACACGAAACTCATTTGATTAATATCAATCACACAAAACTCATTTGATTAAAATAAAGTAACACAAAACTCATTTGATTAATATCAATCATACAAACCTCATTTGATTTAACTACCTTCACACAAAAGTCTTTTGTTTAATATCAATCAAGCAAAACTCATTTGATTGAAATACAATCACACAAAACTCATTTGATTAATATCAATCACACATAACTTGTTTGATTAAAATACATTCACACAAAACTCATTTGTTTAATATCAATCACACAAACCTCATTTGATTGAAGTACAGTCACACAAAACTCATTTAATTAATATCAATCACCCAAAACTCAATTGATTAAAATACAGTCTCACAAAACTCGTTTGATCAATATCAATCACACAAAAGTCATTTGATTAAATTATGCTCACAGAAAACTCATTTGATTAATATCAATCACACAAAACTAATTTGATTGAAATACATTCAGACAAAACTCATTTGATTAACATCATTCACACAAACCTCATTTGATTAAAATACAGTTACACCAAACTCATTTGATTAATATCAATCACACAAAGCTTATTTGATTAAGATACAGTCACATAAAACTCATCTGATTAATATGAATCACTCAACACTCATTTGATCAAAATACCGTCACACAAAACTCATTTGATTAATATCAATCACACAAAGCTAATTTGATTGAACTACAGTCACACAAAACTCATTTGATTAATATCAATCACACAAAACTCATTTGATCAAAATAAAGTCACCCAAAACTCATTTGATTAATATCAATCACACAAACCTCATTTGATTGAACTACAGTCACACAAAACTCTTTTGATTAATATCAATCAAGCAAAACTCATTTGATTAAAATGCAATCACACAAAACTCATTTGATTAATATCAATCACACAAAACTTTTTTGATTAAAATACAGTCACACAAAACTCATTTGTTTAATATCAATCACACAAACCTCATTTGATTGAAGTACAGCCACACAAAACTGATTTGATTAATATCAATCACACAAAACTTATTTGATTAAAATAGTCACGCAAAATTCAATTGATTAATATCAATCACACAAAACTCATTTGACTAAAATACAGTCATATAAAACTTATTTGGTAAATATAAATCATAAAAAACCCATTTTATTAAAATACACTCACACAAAACTCATTTGAGCAATATCAATCACAAAAATCTTTTTTGATTAAAGTACAGTCACACAAAGCTCATTTGATTAATATCAATCAAACAAAACTCATTTGATTAAAAGACAGTTACAGAAAACTCATTTGATTAATATCAGTCACATAAACCTCATTTGATTAAAATACAGTCACACAAAACTCATTTGATTAAAATACTGTAACACAAAACTCATATGATTAAAATACTGTCACACAAAACGCATTTGATTTAAATACAGTTCCACATGATTCATTTGATTAATAACAATCACACAAAACCCATTTGATTGAAATACTCTCATACAAAAGTCATTTGATTAATATCAATCACACAAAACTAATTTGATTAAAATATAGTCACACAAAATTCATTTCAGTAATATCACACAAAACTCATTTGATTAAAATACAGTCACACAAAACTCATTTAATTAATATCAATCACACGGAACTCATTTGATTAAAAACAGTCATACAAAACACCTTTGATTAATATTAATCACACGAATCTTATTTGATTAAAATACAGTTACACAAAACTCAATTGATTAATAACAATCCTACAAAACTCATTTTATTAAAATATAGTCACACAAATCTCTTTTGAGTAATGTTAATCACACAAAACTTATTTGATTAAAATACAGTCACACAAAACTCATTTGATTGATATCAATCACACAAAACTAATTTGATTAAATTATACTCACACAAAACTCATTTGATTAATATCAATCACACAAAACTTATTTGATTAAAATACAGTCACACAACACTCATTTGGTTAATATAAATCAAACAAAACTCATTTGATTAAAATACAGACACACAAAACTCATTTGAGCAATATCAATCACAAAAATCTTTTTTGATTAAAATACAGTCACACAAAGCTCATTTGATTAATATCAATTATACGAAACTCATTCGATTAAAAGACAGTTACAGAAAACTCATTTGATTAATATCAATCATATAAAATTCATTTGATTATAATACAGTCACACAAAACTCATTTGAGTTTAATACTGTGACACAAAACTCATTTGTTTGAACTACAGTCACACATTTAATTAATATCAATCACACAAAACCCATTTGATTAAAATAGAGTCACACAAAACTCATTTGATTAATTTTAATAACACAAAACTCATACGATTAAAATACAGTCACGCAAAACTCATTCAATTAAAATACTGTGACAGAAAACGCATTTGATTGAACTACAGTCACACAAAACTCATTCAATTAAAATCAATCACCCAAAACTCAATTGATTAAAATGCAGTCTCATAAAACTCATTTGATTAATATCAATCACACAAAAGTCATTTGATTAAATTATACTCACACAAACTCATTTGATTAATATCAATTACACAAAACTAATTTGATTGAAATACATTCAGACAAAACTCATTTGATTAATATCATTCACACAAAACTCATTTGATTAAAATACAGTTACACCTAACTCATTTGATTGATATGAATCACACAAAGCTTATTTGATTAAGATACAGTCACATAAAACTCATCTGATTAATATCAATCACTCAACACTCATTTGATCAAAATACCGTCACACAAAACTCATTTGATTAATATCAATCACACAAAGCTAATTTGATTGAACTACAGTCACACAAAACTCATTTGATTAATATCAATCACACAAAACTCATTTGATTAATATCAATCACACAAAACTCATTTGATTAAAATACAGTCACACAAAACTCATTTAAGTAAAATACAGTCACACAAAACTAATTTGATAAATATGAATCAAACAAAACTCATTTGATTAAAATACAGTCACACAAAACTCATTTGATTAATATCAATCACACAAAACTCATTTGATTAAAATAAAGTAACACAAAACTCATTTGATTAATATCAATCACACAAACCTCATTTGATTGAACTACCTTCACACAAAATTCTTTTGTTTAATATCAATCAAGCAAAACTCATTTGATTGAAATACAATCACACAAAACTCATTTGATTAATATCAATCACACATAACTTTTTTGTATTAAAATACATTCACACAAAACTCATTTGTTTAATATCAATCACACAAATCTCATTTGATTGAAGTACAGTCACACAAAACTCATTTAATTAATATCAATCACCCAAAACTCAATTGATTAAAATACAGTCTCACAAAACTCGTTTGATCAATATCAATCACACAAAAGTCATTTGATTAAATTATACTCACAAAAAACTCATTTGATTAATATCAATCACACAAAACTAATTTGATTGAAATACATTCAGACAAAACTCATTTGATTAACATCATTCACACAAACCTCATTTGATTAAAATACAGTTTACACCAAACTCATTTGATTAATATCAATCACACAAAGCTTATTTGATTAAGATACAGTCACATAAAAGTCAATTGATTAATATCAATCACTCAACACTCATTTGATCAAAATACCGTCACACCAAACTCATTTGATTAATATCAATCACACAAAGCTAATTTAATTGAACTACCGTCACACAAAACTCATTTGATTAATATCAATTACACAAAACTCATTTGATTAAAATACAGTCACACAACACTCATTTAAGTAAAATACAGTCACACAAAACTCATTTGATTAATATGGATCAAACAAAACTCATTTGATTAAAATACAGTCACACAAAACTCATTTGATTAAAATACAGTCACACAAACCTCATTTAATTAAAATAGTCACACAAAACTCATTTGATTAATATGAATCAAACAAAACTCATTTGATTAACATACAGTCACACGAAACTCATTTGATTAATATCAATCACACAAAACTCATTTGATTAAAATAAGGTAACACAAAACTCATTTGATTAATATCAATCATACAAACCTCATTTGATTTAACTACCTTCACACAAAATTCTTTTGTTTAATATCAATCAAGCAAAACTCATTTGATTGAAATACAATCACACAAAACTCATTTGATTAATATCAATCACACATAACTTGTTTGATTAAAATACATTCACACAAAATTCATTTGTTTAATATCAATCACACAAACCTCATTTGATTGAAGTACAGTCACACAAAACTAATTTAATTAATATCAATCATCCAAAACTCAATTGATTAAAATACAGTCTCACAAAACTCGTTTGATCAATATCAATCACACAAAAGTCATTTGATTAAATTATGCTCACAGAAAACTCATTTGATTAATATCAATCACACAAAACTAATTTGATTGAAATACATTCAGACAAAACTCATTTGATTAACATTCACACAAACCTCATTTGATTAAAATACAGTTACACCAAACTCATTTGATTAATATCAATCATACAAAGCTTATTTGATTAAGATACAGTCACATAAAACTCATCTGATTAATATGAATCACTCAACACTCATTTGATCAAAATACCGTCACACAAAACACATTTGATTAATATCAATCACACAAAGCTAATTTGATTGAACTACAGTCACACAAAACTCATTTGATTGATATCAATCACACAAAACTCATTTGATCAAAATAAAGTCACCCAAAACTCATTTGATTAATATCAATCACACAAACCTCATTTGATTGAACTACAGTCACACAAAACTCTTTTGATTAATATCAATCAAGCAAAACTCATTTGATTAAAATACAATCACACAAAACTCATTTGATTAATATCAATCACACAAAACTTTTTTGATTAAAATACAGTCACACAAAACTCATTTGTTTAATATCAATCACACAAACCTCATTTGATTGAAGTACAGCCACACAAAACTGATTTGATTAATATCAATCACACAAAACTTATTTGATTAAAATAGTTACGCAAAATTCTATTGATTAATATCAATCACACAAAACTCATTTGACTAAAATACAGTCATATAAAACTTATTTGGTAAATATAAATCATAAAAAACCCATTTTATTAAAATACACTCACACAAAACTCATTTGAGCAATATCAATCACAAAAATATTTTTTCATTAAAGTACAGTCACACAAAGCTCATTTGATTAATATCAATCAAACAAAACTCATTTGATTAAAAGACAGTTACAGAAAACTCATTTGATTAATATCAGTCACATAAACCTCATTTGATTAAAATACAGTCACACAAAACTCATTTGATTAAAATACTGTAACACAAAACTCATATGATTAAAATACTGTCACACAAAACGCATTTGATTTAAATACAGTTCCACATGATTCATTTGATTAATAACAATCACACAAAACCCATTTGATTGAAATACTCTCATACAAAAGTCATTTGATTAATATCAATCACACAAAACTAATTTGATTAAAATATAGTCACACAAAATTCATTTCAGTAATATCACACAAAACTCATTTGATTAAAATACAGTCACACAAAACTCATTTAATTAATATCAATCACACGGAACTCATTTGATTAAAAACAGTCATACAAAACACCTTTGATTAATATTAATCACACGAATCTTATTTGATTAAAATACAGTTACACAAAACTCAATTGATTAATAACAATCCTACAAAACTCATTTTATTAAAATATAGTCACACAAATCTCTTTTGAGTAATGTTAATCACACAAAACTTATTTGATTAAAATACAGTCACACAAAACTCATTTGATTGATATCAATCACACAAAACTAATTTGATTAAATTATACTCACACAAAACTCATTTGATTAATATCAATCACACAAAACTTATTTGATTAAAATACAGTCACACAACACTCATTTGGTTAATATAAATCAAACAAAACTCATTTGATTAAAATACAGACACACAAAACTCATTTGAGCAATATCAATCACAAAAATCTTTTTTTATTAAAATACAGTCACACAAAGCTCATTTGATTAATATCAATTATACAAAACTCATTCGATTAAAAGACAGTTACAGAAAACTCTTTTGATTAATATCAATCACATAAAATTCATTTGATTAAAATACAGTCACACAAAACTCATTTGAGTTTAATACTGTGACACAAAACTCATTTGTTTGAACTACAGTCACACAAAACTCATTTAATTAATATCAATCACACAAAACCCATTTGATTAAAATAGAGTCACACAAAACTCATTTGATTAATTTTAATAACACAAAACTCATACGATTAAAATACAGTCACGCAAAACTCATTCAATTAAAATACTGTGACACAAAACTCATTTGATTGAACTACAGTCACACAAAACTCATTCAATTAAAATCAATCACCCAAAACTCAATTGAATAAAATACAGTCTCATAAAACTCATTTGATTAATATCAATCACACAAAAGTCATTTGATTAAATTATACTCACACAAACTCATTTGATTAATATCAATTACACAAAACTAATTTGATTGAAATACATTCAGACAAAACTCATTTGATTAATATCATTCACACAAAACTCATTTGATTAAAATACAGTTACACCTAACTCATTTGATTGATATGAATCACACAAAACTTATTTGATTAAGACACAGTCACATAAAACTCATCTGATTAATATCAATCACTGAACACTCATTTGATCAAAATACCGTCACACAAAACTCATTTGATTAATATCAATCACACAAAGCTAATTCAATTGAACTACAGTCACACAAAACTCATTTGATTAATATCAATCACACAAATTCATTTGATTAATATCAATCACACAAAACTCATTTGATTAAAATACAGTCACACAAAACTCCTTTAAGTAAAATACAGTCACACAAAACTCATTTGATTAATATGAATCAAACAGAACTCATTTGATTAAAATACAGTCACACAAAACTCATTTGATTAATATCTATCACACAAAACTCATTTGATTAAAATAAAGTCACACAAAACTCATTTGATTAATATCAATCACACAAACCTCATTTGATTAAACTACCTTCACACAAAATTCTTTTGTTTAATATCAATCAAGCAAAACTCATTTGATTGAAATACAATCACACAAAACTCATTTGATTAATATCAATCACACATAACTTTTTTGATTAAAATACATTCACACAAAACTCATTTGTTTAATATCAATCACACAAACCTTATTTGATTGAAGTACAGTCACACAAAACTCATTTAATTATTATGAATCACCCAAAACTCAATTGATTAAAATACAGTCTCACAAAACTCGTTTGATCAATATCAATCACACAAAAGTCATTTGATTAAATTATACTCACAGAAAACTCATTTGATTAATATCAATCACACAAAACTAATTTGATTGAAATACATTCAGACAAAACTCATTCGATTAACATCATTCACACAAACCTCATTTGATTAAAATACAGTTACACCAAACTCATTTGATTAATATCAATCACACAAACCTTATTTGATTAAGATACAGTCACATAAAACTCATCTGATTAATATCAATCACTCAACACTCATTTGATCAAAATACCGTCACACAAAACTCATTTGATTAATATTAATCACACAAAGCTAATTTGATTGAACTACAGTCACACAACTCATTTGATTAATATCAATCACACAAAACTCATTTGATTAATATCAATCACACAAAACTCATTTGATTAAAATACAGTCACACAAAACTCATTTGATTGAAATACAGTCACACAAAACTCATTTGATTAGTATGAATCAAGCAAAACTCATTTGATTAAAATACGGTCACACGACTCATTTGATTAATATCAATCACACAAAACTAATTTGATTAAAATAAAGTAACACGAAACTCATTTGATTAATATCAATCACACAAACCTCATTTGATTTAACTACCTTCACACAAAATTCTTTTGTTTAATATCAATCAAGCAAAACTCATTTGATTGAAATACAATCACACAAAACTCATTTGATTAATATCAATCACACATAACTTTTTTGATTAAAATACATTCACACAAAACTCATTTGTTTAATATCAATAACACAAACCTCATTTGATTGAAGTACAGTCACACAAAACTCATTTAATTAATATCAATCACCCAAAACTCAATTGATTAAAATACAGTCTCACAAAACTCGTTTGATCAATATCAATCACACAAAAGTCATTTGATTAAATTATGCTCACAGAAAACTCATTTGATTAATATCAATCACACAAAACTAATTTGTTTGAAATGCATTCAGACAAAACTCATTTGATTAACATCATTCACACAAACCTCATTTGATTAAAATACAGTTACACCAAACTCATTTGATTAATATCAATCACACAAAGCTTATTTGATTAAGATACAGTCACATAAAACTCATCTGATTAATATGAATCACTCAACACTCATTTGATCAAAATACCATCACACAAAACTCATTTGATTAATATCAATCACACAAAGCTAATTTGATTGAACTACAGTCACACAAAACTCATTTGATTAATATCAAACACACAAATCTCATTTGATTAATATCAATCACACAAAACTTTTTTGATTAAAATACAGTCAAACAAAACTCATTTGTTTAATATCAATCACACAAACCTCACTTGATTGAAGTACAGCCACACAAAACTGATTTGATTAATATCAATAACACAAAACATATTTGATTAAAATAGTCACGCAAAATTCAATTGATTAATATCAATCAAACAAAACTCATTTGACTAAAATACAGTCATATAAAACTTATTTGGTAAATATAAATCATAAAAAAACCCATTTTATTAAAATACACTCACACAAAACTCATTTGAGCAATATCAATCACAAAAATCTTTTTTGATTAAAGTACAGTCACACAAAGCTCATTTGATTAATATCAATCAAACAAAACTCATTTGATTAAAAGACAGTTACAGAAAACTCATTTGATTAATATCAGTCACATAAACCTCATTTGATTAAAATACAGTCACACAAAACTCATTTGATTAAAATACTGTAACACAAAACTCATATGATTAAAATACTGTCACAAAAAACGCATTTGATTTAAATACAGTTCCACATGATTCATTTGATTAATAACAATCACACAAAACCCATTTGATTGAAATACTCTCATACAAAAGTCATTTGATTAATATCAATCACACAAAACTAATTTGATTAAAATATAGTCACACAAAATTCATTTCAGTAATATCACACAAAACTCATTTGATTAAAATACAGTCACACAAAACTCATTTAATCAATATCAATCACACGGAACTCATTTGATTAAAAACAGTCATACAAAACACCTTTGATTAATATTAATCACACGAATCTTATTTGATTAAAATACAGTTACACAAAACTCAATTGATTAATAACAATCCTACAAAACTCATTTTATTAAAATATAGTCACACAAATCTCTTTTGAGTAATGTTAATCACACAAAACTTATTTGATTAAAATACAGTCACACAAAACTCATTTGATTGATATCAATCACACAAAACTAATTTGATTAATATCAATCACACAAAACTTATTTGATTAAAATAGTCACACAACACTCATTTGGTTAATATAAATCAAACAAAACTCATTTGATTAAAATAAAGACACACAAAACTCATTTGAGCAATATCAATCACAAAAATCTTTTTTGATTCAAATACAGTCACACAAAGCTCATTTGATTAATATCTATTATACAAAACTCATTCGATTAAAAGACAGTTACAGAAAACTCATTTGATTAATATCAATCACATAAAATTCATTTGATTATAATACAGTCACACAAAACTCATTTGAGTTTAATACTGTGACACAAAACTCATTTGTTTGAACTACAGTCACACAAAACTCATTTAATAATATCAATCACACAAAACCCATTTCATTAAAATAGAGTCACACAAAAATCATTTGATTAATTTTAATAACACAAAACTCATACGATTAAAATAAGGTCACGCAAAACTCATTCAATTAAAATACTGTGACACAAAACTCATTTGATTGAACTACAGTCACACAAAACTCATTCAATTAAAATCAATCACCCAAAACTCAATTGATTAAAATGCAGTCTCATAAAACTCATTTGATTAATATCAATCATACAAAAGTCATTTGATTAAATTATACTCACACAAACTCATTTGATTAATATCAATTACACAAAACTAATTTGATTGAAATACATTCACACAAAACTCATTTGATTAATATCATTCACACAAAACTCATTTGATTAAAATACAGTTACACCTAACTCATTTGATTGATGTGAATCACACAAAGCTTATTTGATTAAGATACAGTCACATAAAACTCATCTGATTAATATCAATCACTCAACACTCATTTGATCAAAATACCGTCACACAAAACTCATTTGATTAATATCAATCACACAAAGCTAATTTGATTGAACTACCGTCACACAAAACTCATTTGATTAATATCAACCACACAAAACTCATTTGATTAATATCAATCACACAAAACTCATTTGATTAAAATACCGTCACACAAAACTCATTTAAGTAAAATACAGTCATACAAAACTCATTTGATTAATATGAATCAAACAAAACTCATTTGATTAAAATACAGTCACACAAAACTCATTTGATTAATATCAATCACACAAAACTCATTTCATTAAAATAAAGTAACACAAAACTCATTTGATTAATATCAATCACACAAACCTCATTTGATAGAACTACCTTCACACAAAATTCTTTTGTTTAATATCAATCAAGCAAAACTCATTTGATTGAAATACAATCACACAAAACTCATTTGATTAATATCAATCACACATAACTTTTTTGATTAAAATACATTCACACAAAACTCATTTGTTTAATATCAATCACACAAATCTCATTTGATTGAAGTACAGTCACACAAAACTCATTTAATTAATGTCAATCACCCAAAACTCAATTGTTTAAAATACAGTCTCACAAAACTCGTTTGATCAATATCAATCACACAAAAGTCATTTGATTAAATTATACTCACAGAAAACTCATTTGATTAATATCAATCACACAAAACTAATTTGATTGAAATATATTCAGACAAAACTCATTTGATTAACATCATTCACACAAACCTCATTTGATTAAAATACAGTTACACCAAACTCATTTGATTAATATCAATCACACAAAGCTTATTTGATTAAGATACAGTCACATAAAACTCATCTGATTGATATCAATCACTCAACACTCATTTGATCAAAATACCGTCACACCAAACTCATTTGATTAATATCAATCACAGAAAGCTAATTTGATTGAACTACCGTCACACAAAACTCATTTGATTAATATCAATCACACAAAACTCATTTGATTAAAATACAGTCACACAAAACTCATTTAAGTAAAATACAGTCACACAAAACTCATTTGATTAATATGGATCAAACAAAACTCATTTCATTAAAATACAGTCACACAAAACTCATTTCATTAAAATACAGTCACACAAAACTCATTTGATTAATATGAATCAAGCAAAATTAATTTGATTAAAATACAGTCACACGAAACTCATTTGATTAATATCAATCACACAAAACTCATTTGGTTAAAATAAAGTAACACTAAACTCATTTGATTAATATCAATCATACAAACCTCATTTGATTTAAACTCCTTCACACAAAATTCTTTTGTTTAATATCAATCAAGCAAAACTCATTTGATTGAAATACAATCACACAAAACTCATTTGATTAATATCAATCACACATAACTTGTTTGATTAAAATACATTCACACAAAATTCATTTGTTTAATATCAATCACACAAACCTCATTTGATTGAAGTACAGTCACACAAAACTCATTCAATTAATTTGAATCACCCAAAACTCAATTGATTAAAATACGGACTCAGAAAACTCGTTTGATTAATATCAATCATACAAAAGTCATTTGATTAAATTATGCTCACAGAAAACTCATTTGATTAATATCAATCACACAAAACTAATTTGATTGAAATACATTCAGACAAAACTCATTTGTTTAAAATACAGTTACACCAACTCATTTGATTAATATCAATCACACAAAGCTTATTTGATTAAGATACAGTCACATAAAACTCATCTGATTAATATGAATCACTCAACACTCATTTGATCAAAATACCGTCACACAAAACACATTTGATTAATGTCAATCACACAAAGCTAATTTGATTGAACTACAGTCACACAAAACTCATTTGATTAATATCAATCACACAAAACTCATTTGATCAAAATAAAGTCACCCAAAACTCATTTGATTAATATCAATCACACAAACCTCATTTGATTGAACTATAGTCACACAAAACTCTTTTGATTAATATCAATCAAGCAAAACTCATTTGATTAAAATACAGTCACACAAAACTCATTTGTTTAATATCAATCACACAAACCTCATTTGATTGAAGTACAGCCACACAAAACTGATTTGATTAATATCAATCACACAAAACTCATTTGATCAAAATAAAGTCACCCAAAACTCATTTGATTAATATCAATCACACAAATGTTATTTGATTAAATTATACTCAAACAAACTCATTTGATTAATATCAATTACACAAAACTAATTTGATTGAAATACATTCAGACAAAACTCATTTGATTAATATCATTCACACAAAACTCATTTGATTAAAATACAGTTACACCTAACTCATTTGATTGATATGAATCCCACAAAGCTTATTTGATTAATATACAGTCACATAAAACTCATCTGATTAATATCAATTACTCAACACTCATTTGATCAAAATACCGTCACACAAAACTCATTTGATTAATATCAGTCACACAAAGCTAATTTGATTGAACTACAGTCACACAAAACTCATTTGATTAATATCAATCACAGAAAACTCATTTGATTAATATCAATCACACAAAACTCATTTGATTAAAATACAGTCACACAAAACTCATTTAAGTAAAATACAGTCACAGAAAACTCATTTGATTAATATGAATCAAACAAAACTCATTTGATTAAAATACAGTCACACAAAACTCATTTGATTAATATCAATCACACAAAACTCATTTGATTAAAATAAAGTAACACAAAACTCATTTGATTAATATCAATCACACAAACCTCATTTGATTGAACTACCTTCACACAAAATTCTTTTGTTTAATATCAATCAAGGAAAACTCATTTGATTGAAATACAATCACACAAAACTCATTTGATTAATATCAATCACACATAACTTTTTTGATTAAAATACATTCACACAAAACTCATTTGTTTAATATCAATCACACAAATCTCATTTGATTGAAGTACAGTCACACAAAACTCATTTAATTAATATCAATCACCCAAAACTCAAATGATTTAAATACAGTCTCACAAAACTCATATGATCAATATCAATCACACAAGAGTCATTTGATTAAATTATACTCACAGAAAACTCATTTGATTAATATCAATCACACAAAACTATTTTGATTGAAATACATTCAGAAAAAACTCATTTGATTAACATCATTCACACAAACCTCATTTGATTAAAATACAGTTACACCAAACTCATTTGATTAATATCAATCACACAAAGCTTATTTGATTAAGATACAGTCACAAAAAACTTATCTGATTAATATCAATAACTCAACACTCATTTGATCAAAATACCGTCACACAAAACTCATTTGATTAATATCAGTCACACAAAGCTTATTTGATTGAACTACAGTCACACAAAACTCATTTGATTAATATCAATCACACAAAACTCATTTGATTAATATCAATCACACAAAACTCATTTGATTAAAATACAGTCACACAAAACTCATTTAAGTAAAATACAGTCACAGAAAACTCATTTGATTAATATGAATCAAACAAAACTCATTTGATTAAAATACAGTCACACAAAACTCATTTGATTAATATGAATCACACAAAACTCATTTGATTAAAATAAAGTAACACAAAACTCATTTGATTAATATCAATCACACAAACCTCATTTGATTGAACTACCTTCACACAAAATTCTTTTGTTTAATATCAATCAAGCAAAACTCATTTGATTGAAATACAATCACACAAAACTCATTTGATTAATATCAATCACACATAACTTTTTTGATTAAAATACATTCACACAAAACTCATTTGTTTAATATCAATCACACAAAGCTAATTTGATTGAACTACCGTCACACAAAACTCATTTGATTAATATCAATCACACAAAACTTATTTGATAAAGATACAGTCACATATAACTCATCTGATTAATATCAATCACTCAACACTCATTTGATGAAAATACCGTCACACAAAACTCATTTGATTAATATGAATCACACAAAGCTAATTTGATTGAAGTACCGTCACACAAAACTCATTTGATTAATATCAATCACACAAAACTCATTTGAATAATATCAATCACACAAAACTCATTTGATTAATATCAATCACACAAAACTAATTTGATTGAAATACATTCATACAAAACTCATTTGATTAACATCATTCACACAAACCTCATTTGATTAAAATACAGTTACACCAAACTCATTTGATTAATATCAATCACACAAAACTTATTTGATAAAGATACAATCACATAAAACTCATCTGATTAATATCAATCACTCAACACTCATTTGATGAAAATACCGTCACACAAAACTCATTTGATTAATATCAATCACACAAAGCTAATTTGATTGAACTACCGTCACACAAAACTCATTTGATTAATATCAATCACACAAACTCATTTGATTAATATCAATCACACAAAACTCATTTGATTAATATCCATCACACAAAACTCATTTGATTAAAATACAGTCACACAAAACTCATTTAAGTAAAATACAGTCACACAAAACTCATTTGATTAATATGGATCAAACAAAACTCATTTGATTAAAATACAGTCACACAGAACTCATTTGATTAAAATACAGTCACACAAACCTCATTTAATTAAAAACAGTCACACAAAACTCATTTGATTAATATGGATCAAACAAAACTCATTTCATTAAAATACAGTCACACAAAACTCATTTCATTAAAATACAGTCACACAAAACTCATTTGATTAATATGAATCAAGCAAAATTCATTTGATTAAAATACAGTCACACGAAACTCATTTGATTGATATCAATCACACAAAACTCATTTGGTTAAAATAAAGTAACACTAAACTCATTTGATTAATATCAATCATACAAACCTCATTTGATTTAAACTCCTTCACACAAAATTCTTTTGTTTAATATCAATCAAGCAAAACTCATTTGATTGAAATACATTCAGACGAAAACTCATTTGATTAACATCATTCACACAAACCTCATTTGATTAAAATACAGTTACACCAAACTCATTGATTAATATCAATCACACAAAGCTTATTTGATTAAGATACAGTCACATAAAACTCATCTGTTGTATATCAATTACTCAAAACACTCATTTGATCAAAATACACGTCACACAAAACTCATTTGGTTAATAATCAGTCACACAAAGCTAATTTGATGAACAAACAGTCACACAAAACTCAATTGATTAATAGCAATCACAAACAAAACTCATTGATAAATATCAATCACACAAAACTCATTTGATAAATTACAGACACACAAAACTTTTTAAGTAAAAATACAGTCACAGAAAACTCATATTGATTAATATGAAACATAACACAACTCATATGATTAAAATACAGTCACACAAAACTCCATTTGATTAATATCAATCACACAAAACTAATTTGATTGAAATACATTCAGACAAAAACTCATTTGTTTAAAATACAGTTACACCAAACTCATTTGATTAAATACAATCACACAAAGCTATTTGATTAAGATACAGTCACACTAAAACTCATCTGATTAATATGAATCACTCAACACTCATTTGATCAAAATACGGTCACACGAAACACATTTGATTAATATCAATCACACAAAGCTAATTTGATTGAAATACAGTCACACAAAACTCATTTGATTAATATCAATCACACAAACCTCATTTGATCATAACTACAGTCACCAAAACTCATTTGATTAATATCAATCATACAAAACCTCATTTGATTGAACTATAGTCACACAAAACTCTTTTGATTAATATCAATCAAGCAAAACTCATTTGATTAAAATACATTCACACAAAACTCATTTGTTTAATATCAATCACACAAACCTCATTTGATTGAAGTACAGCCACACAAAACTGATTTGATTAAAATCAATCACCCAAAACTCAATTGATTAAAATACAGTCTCATAAAACTCATTTGATTAATATCAATCACACAAAAGTCATTTGATTAAATTATACTCACACAAACTCATTTGATTAATATCAATTACACAAAACTAATTTGATTGAAATACATTCAGACAAAACTCATTTGATTAATATCATTCACACAAAACTCATTTGATTAAAATACAGTTACACCTAACTCATTTGATTGATATGAATCACACAAAGCTTATTTGATTAAGATACAGTCACATAAAACTCATCTGATTAATATCAATCACTCAACACTCATTTGATCAAAATACCGTCACACAAAACTCATTTGATTAATATCAATCACACAAAGCTAATTTGATTGAACTACAGTCACACAAAACTCATTTGATTAATATCAATCACACAAAACTCATTTGATTAATATCAATCACACAAAACTCATTTGATTAAAATACAGTCACACAAAACTCATTTAAGTAAAATACAGTCACACAAAACTCATTTGATTAATATGAATCAAACAAAACTCATTTGATTAAAATACAGTCACACAAAACTCATTTGATTAATATCAATCACACAAAACTCATTTGATTAAAATAAAGTAACACAAAACTCATTTGATTAATATCAATCACACAAACCTCATTTGATTGAACTACCTTCACACAAAATTCTTTTGTTTAATATCAATCAAGCAAAACTCATTTGATTGAAATACAATCACACAAAACTCATTTGATTAATATCAATCACACATAACTTTTTTGATTAAAATACATTCACACAAAACTCATTTGTTTAATATCAATCACACAAATCTCATTTGATTGAAGTACAGTCACACAAAACTCATTTAATTAATATCAATCACCCAAAACTCAAATGATTTAAATACAGTCTCACAAAACTCGTTTGATCAATATCAATCACACAAAAGTCATTTGATTAAATTATAGTCACGCAAAATTCAATTGATTAATATCAATCACACAAAACTCATTTGACTAAATACAGTCATATAAAACTTATTTGGTAAATATAAATCATAAAAAACCCATTTTATTAAAATACACTCACACAAAACTCATTTGAGCAATATCAATCACAAAAATCTTTTTTGATTAAAGTACAGTCACACAAAGCTCATTTGATTAATATCAATCAACAAAACTCATTTGATTAAAAGACAGTTACAGAAAACTCATTTGATTAATATCAGTCACATAAACCTCATTTGATTAAATACAGTCACACAAAACTCATTTGATTAAAATACTGTAACACAAAACTCATATGATTAAAATACTGTCACACAAAACGCATTTGATTTAAATACAGTTCCACATGATTCATTTGATTAATAACAATCACACAAAACCCATTTGATTGAAATACTCTCATACAAAAGTCATTTGATTAATATCAATCACACAAAACTAATTTGATTAAAATATAGTCACACAAAATTCATTTCAGTAATATCACACAAAACTCATTTGATTAAAATACAGTCACACAAAACTCATTTAATTAATATCAATCACACGGAACTCATTTGATTAAAAACAGTCATACAAAACACCTTTGATTAATATTAATCACACGAATCTTATTTGATTAAAATACAGTTACACAAAACTCAATTGATTAATAACAATCCTACAAAACTCATTTTATTAAAATATAGTCACACAAATCTCTTTTGAGTAATGTTAATCACACAAAACTTATTTGATTAAAATACAGTCACACAAAACTCATTTGATTGATATCAATCACACAAAACTAATTTGATTAAATTATACTCACACAAAACTCATTTGATTAATATCAATCACACAAAACTTATTTGATTAAAATACAGTCACACAACACTCATTTGGTTAATATAAATCAAACAAAACTCATTTGATTAAAATACAGACACACAAAACTCATTTGAGCAATATCAATCACAAAAATCTTTTTTGATTAAAATACAGTCACAAAAAGCTCATTTGATTAATATCAATTATACAAAACTCATTCGATTAAAAGACAGTTACAGAAAACTCATTTGATTAATATCAATCACATAAAATTCATTTGATTATAATACAGTCACACAAAACTCATTTGAGTTTAATACTGTGACACAAAACTCATTTGTTTGAACTACAGTCACACAAAACTCATTTAATAATATCAATCACACAAAACCCATTTGATTAAAATAGAGTCACACAAAACTCATTTGATTAATTTTAATAACACAAAACTCATACGATTAAAATACAGTCACGCAAAACTCATTCAATTAAAATACTGTGACACAAAACTCATTTGATTGAACTACAGTCACACAAAACTCATTCAATTAAAATCAATCACCCAAAACTCAATTGATTAAAATGCAGTCTCATAAAACTCATTTGATTAATATCAATCACACAAAAGTCATTTGATTAAATTATACTCACACAAACTCATTTGATTAATATCAATTACACAAAACTAATTTGATTGAAATACATTCAGACAAAACTCATTTGATTAGTATCATTCACACAAAACTCATTTGATTAAAATACAGTTACACCTAACTCATTTGATTGATATGAATCACACAAAGCTTATTTGATTAAGATACAGTCACATAAAACTCATCTGATTAATATCAATCACTCAACACTCATTTGATCAAAATACCGTCACACAAAACTCATTTGATTAATATCAATCACACAAAGCTAATTTGATTGAACTACAGTCACACAAAACTCATTTGATTAATATCAATCACACAAAACTCATTTGATTAATATCAATCACACAAAACTCATTTGATTAAAATACAGTCACACAAAACTCCTTTAAGTAAAATACAGTCACACAAAACTCATTTGATTAATATGAATCAAACAAAACTCATTTGATTAAAATACAGTCACACAAAACTCATTTGATTAATATCAATCACACAAAACTCATTTGATTAAAATAAAGTAACACAAAACTCATTTGATTAATATCAATCACACAAACCTCATTTGATTGAACTACCTTCACACAAAATTCTTTTGTTTAATATCAATCAAGCAAAACTCATTTGATTGAAATACAATCACACAAAACTCATTTGATTAATATCAATCACACATAACTTTTTTGATTAAAATACATTCACACAAAACTCATTTGTTTAATATCAATCACACAAATCTCATTTGATTGAAGTACAGTCACACAAAACTCATTTAATTAATATCAATCACCCAAAACTCAATTGATTAAAATACAGTCTCACAAAACTCGTTTGATCAATATCAATCACACAAAAGTCATTTGATTAAATTATACTCACAGAAAACTCATTTGATTAATATCAATCACACAAAACTAATTTGATTGAAATACATTCAGACAAAACTCATTTGATTAACATCATTCACACAAACCTCATTTGATTAAAATACAGTTACACCAAACTCATTTGATTAATATCAATCACACAAAGCTTATTTGATTAAGATACAGTCACATAAAACTCATCTGATTAATATCAATCACTCAACACTCATTTGATCAAAATACCGTCACACAAAACTCATTTGATTAATATCAATCACACAAAGCTAATTTGATTGAACTACCGTCACACAAAACTCATTTGATTAATATGAATCACACAAAACTCATTTGATTAAAATACAGTCACACAAAACTCATTTAAGTAAAATACAGTCACACAAAACTCATTTGATTAATATGGATCAAACAAAACTCATTTGATTAAAATACAGTCACACAAAACTCATTTGATTAAAATACAGTCACACAAACCTCATTTAATTAAAATACAGTCACACAAAACTCATTTGATTAATATGAATCAAGCAAAACTCATTTGATTAAAATACAGTCACACGAAACTCATTTGATTAATATCAATCACACAAAACTCATTTGATTAAAATAAAGTAACACAAAACTCATTTGATTAATATCAATCATACAAACCTCATTTGATTTAACTACCTTCACACAAAAGTCTTTTGTTTAATATCAATCAAGCAAAACTCATTTGATTGAAATACAATCACACAAAACTCATTTGATTAATATCAATCACACATAACTTGTTTGATTAAAATACATTCACACAAAACTCATTTGTTTAATATCAATCACACAAACCTCATTTGATTGAAGTACAGTCACACAAAACTCATTTAATTAATATCAATCACCCAAAACTCAATTGATTAAAATACAGTCTCACAAAACTCGTTTGATCAATATCAATCACACAAAAGTCATTTGATTAAATTATGCTCACAGAAAACTCATTTGATTAATATCAATCACACAAAACTAATTTGATTGAAATACATTCAGACAAAACTCATTTGATTAACATCATTCACACAAACCTCATTTGATTAAAATACAGTTACACCAAACTCATTTGATTAATATCAATCACACAAAGCTTATTTGATTGATACAGTCACATAAAACTCATCTGATTAATATGAATCACTCAACACTCATTTGATCAAAATACCGTCACACAAAACTCATTTGATTAATATCAATCACACAAAGCTAATTTGATTGAACTACAGTCACACAAAACTCATTTGATTAATATCAATCACACAAAACTCATTTGATCAAAATAAAGTCACCCAAAACTCATTTGATTAATATCAATCACACAAACCTCATTTGATTGAACTACAGTCACACAAAACTCTTTTGATTAATATCAATCAAGCAAAACTCATTTGATTAAAATGCAATCACACAAAACTCATTTGATTAATATCAATCACACAAAACTTTTTTGATTAAAATACAGTCACACAAAACTCATTTGTTTAATATCAATCACACAAACCTCATTTGATTGAAGTACAGCCACACAAAACTGATTTGATTAATATCAATCACACAAAACTTATTTGATTAAAATAGTCACGCAAAATTCAATTGATTAATATCAATCACACAAAACTCATTTGACTAAAATACAGTCATATAAAACTTATTTGGTAAATATAAATCATAAAAAACCCATTTTATTAAAATACACTCACACAAAACTCATTTGAGCAATATCAATCACAAAAATCTTTTTTGATTAAAGTACAGTCACACAAAGCTCATTTGATTAATATCAATCAAACAAAACTCATTTGATTAAAAGACAGTTACAGAAAACTCATTTGATTAATATCAGTCACATAAACCTCATTTGATTAAAATACAGTCACACAAAACTCATTTGATTAAAATACTGTAACACAAAACTCATATGATTAAAATACTGTCACACAAAACGCATTTGATTTAAATACAGTTCCACATGATTCATTTGATTAATAACAATCACACAAAACCCATTTGATTGAAATACTCTCATACAAAAGTCATTTGATTAATATCAATCACACAAAACTAATTTGATTAAAATATAGTCACACAAAATTCATTTCAGTAATATCACACAAAACTCATTTGATTAAAATACAGTCACACAAAACTCATTTAATTAATATCAATCACACGGAACTCATTTGATTAAAAACAGTCATACAAAACACCTTTGATTAATATTAATCACACGAATCTTATTTGATTAAAATACAGTTACACAAAACTCAATTGATTAATAACAATCCTACAAAACTCATTTTATTAAAATATAGTCACACAAATCTCTTTTGAGTAATGTTAATCACACAAAACTTATTTGATTAAAATACAGTCACACAAAACTCATTTGATTGATATCAATCACACAAAACTAATTTGATTAAATTATACTCACACAAAACTCATTTGATTAATATCAATCACACAAAACTTATTTGATTAAAATACAGTCACACAACACTCATTTGGTTAATATAAATCAAACAAAACTCATTTGATTAAAATACAGACACACAAAACTCATTTGAGCAATATCAATCACAAAAATCTTTTTTGATTAAAATACAGTCACACAAAGCTCATTTGATTAATATCAATTATACAAAACTCATTCGATTAAAAGACAGTTACAGAAAACTCATTTGATTAATATCAATCACATAAAATTCATTTGATTATAATACAGTCACACAAAACTCATTTGAGTTTAATACTGTGACACAAAACTCATTTGTTTGAACTACAGTCACACAAAACTCATTTAATTAATATCAATCACACAAAACCCATTTGATTAAAATAGAGTCACACAAAACTCATTTGATTAATTTTAATAACACAAAACTCATACGATTAAAATACAGTCACGCAAAACTCATTCAATTAAAATACTGTGACACAAAACTCATTTGATTGAACTACAGTCACACAAAACTCATTCAATTAAAATCAATCACCCAAAACTCAATTGATTAAAATACAGTCTCATAAAACTCATTTGATTAATATCAATCACACAAAAGTCATTTGATTAAATTATACTCACACAAACTCATTTGATTAATATCAATTACACAAAACTAATTTGATTGAAATACATTCAGACAAAACTCATTTGATTAATATCATTCACACAAAACTCATTTGATTAAAATACAGTTACACCTAACTCATTTGATTGATATGAATCACACAAAGCTTATTTGATTAAGATACAGTCACATAAAACTCATCTGATTAATATCAATCACTCAACACTCATTTGATCAAAATACCGTCACACAAAACTCATTTGATTAATATCAATCACACAAAGCTAATTTGATTGAACTACAGTCACACAAAACTCATTTGATTAATATCAATCACACAAAACTCATTTGATTAATATCAATCACACAAAACTCATTTGATTAAAATACAGTCACACAAAACTCATTTAAGTAAAATACAGTCACACAAAACTCATTTGATTAATATGAATCAAACAAAACTCATTTGATTAAAATACAGTCACACAAAACTCATTTGATTAATATCAATCACACAAAACTCATTTGATTAAAATAAAGTAACACAAAACTCATTTGATTAATATCAATCACACAAACCTCATTTGATTGAACTACCTTCACACAAAATTCTTTTGTTTAATATCAATCAAGCAAAACTCATTTGATTGAAATACAATCACACAAAACTCATTTGATTAATATCAATCACACATAACTTTTTTGATTAAAATACATTCACACAAAACTCATTTGTTTAATATCAATCACACAAATCTCATTTGATTGAAGTACAGTCACACAAAACTCATTTAATTAATATCAATCACCCAAAACTCAATTGATTAAAATACAGTCTCACAAAACTCGTTTGATCAATATCAATCACACAAAAGTCATTTGATTAAATTATACTCACAGAAAACTCATTTGATTAATATCAATCACACAAAACTAATTTGATTGAAATACATTCAGACAAAACTCATTTGATTAACATCATTCACACAAACCTCATTTGATTAAAATACAGTTACACCAAACTCATTTGATTAATATCAATCACACAAAGCTTATTTGATTAAGATACAGTCACATAAAACTCATCTGATTAATATCAATCACTCAACACTCATTTGATCAAAATACCGTCACACAAAACTCATTTGATTAATATCAATCACACAAAGCTAATTTGATTGAACTACCGTCACACAAAACTCATTTGATTAATATCAATCACACAAAACTCATTTGATTAATATCAATCACACAAAACTCATTTGATTGAAATACAGTCACACAAAACTCATTTAAGTAAAATACAGTCACACAAAACTCATTTGATTAATATGGATCAAACAAAACTCATTTGATTAAAATACAGTCACACAAAACTCATTTGATTAAAATACAGTCACACAAACCTCATTTAATTAAAATACAGTCACACAAAACTCATTTGATTAATATGAATCAAGCAAAACTCATTTGATTAAAATACAGTCACACGAAACTCATTTGATTAATATCAATCACACAAAACTCATTTGATTAAAATAAAGTAACACAAAACTCATTTGATTAATATCAATCATACAAACCTCATTTGATTTAACTACCTTCACACAAAATTCTTTTGTTTAATATCAATCAAGCAAAACTCATTTGATTGAAATACAATCACACAAAACTCATTTGATTAATATCAATCACACATAACTTGTTTGATTAAAATACATTCACACAAAATTCATTTGTTTAATATCAATCACACAAACCTCATTTGATTGAAGTACAGTCACACAAAACTCATTTAATTAATATCAATCACCCAAAACTCAATTGATTAAAATACAGTCTCACAAAACTCGTTTGATCAATATCAATCACACAAAAGTCATTTGATTAAATTATGCTCACAGAAAACTCATTTGATTAATATCAATCACACAAAACTAATTTGATTGAAATACATTCAGACAAAACTCATTTGATTAACATTCACACAAACCTCATTTGATTAAAATACAGTCACAGAAATCTCATTTAATTAATATGAATCACACGAAACTGATTTGATTAAAAACAGTCATACAAAACACCTTTGATTAATATTAATCACACGAATCTTATTTGATTAGAATACAGTTACACAAATACAGTCACACAAAGCTCATTTGATTAATATCAATTATACAAAATTCATTCGATTAAAAGACAGTTACAGAAAACTCATTTGATTAATATCAATCACATAAAATTCATTTGATTATAATACAGTCACACAAAACTCATTTGAGTTTAATACTGTGACACAAAACTCATTTGTTTGAACTACAGTCACACAAAACTCATTTAATCAATATCAATCACACAAAACCCATTTGATTAAAATAGAGTCACAAAAACTCTTTTGATTAATTTTGATAACACAAAACTCATACGATTAAAATACAGTCACGCAAAACTCATTCAATTAAAATACTGTGACAAAAAACTCATTTGATTGAACTACAGTCACACAAAACTCATTCAATTAAAATCAATCACCCAAAACTCATTTGATTAAAATAAAGTAACACAATACTCATTTGATTAATATCTATCATACAAACCTCATTTGATTTAACTACCTTCACACAAAAGTCTTTTGTTTAATATCAATCAAGCAAAACTCATTTGATTGAAATAATTTCACACAAAACTCATTTGATTAATATCAATCACACATAACTTGTTTGATTAAAATACATTCACACAAAACTCATTTGTTTAATATCAATCACACAAACCTCATTTGATTGAAGTACAGTCCCACAAAACTCATTTAATTAATATCAATCACCCAAAACTCAATTGATTAAAATACAGTCTCACAAAACTCGTTTGATCAATATCAATCACACAAAAGTCATTTGATTAAATTATACTCACAAAAAACTCATTTGATTAATATCAATCACACAAAACTAATTTGATTGAAATACATTCAGACAAAACTCATTTGATTAACATCATTCACACAAACCTCATTTGATTAAAATACAGTTACACCAAACTCATTTGATTAATATGAATCAAGCAAAACTCATTTGATTACAATACAGTCACACAAAACTCATTTGATTAATATCAATCACACAAAACTTATTTGATTAAAATAGTCACGCAAAATTCAATTGATTAATATCAATAACACAAAACTCATTTGACTAAAATACAGTCATATAAAACTTATTTGGTAAATATAAATCATGAAAAACCTATTTTATTAAAATACACTCACACAAAACTCATTTGAGCAATATCAATCACAAAAATCTTTTTTGATTAAAGTACAGTCACACAAAGCTCATTTGATTAATATCAATCAAACAAAACTCATTTGATTAAAAGACAGTTACAGAAAACTCATTTGATTAATATCAGTCACATAAACCTCATTTGATTAGAATACAGTCACACAAAACTCATTTCATTAAAATACTGTAACACAAAACTCATATGATTAAAATACTGTCACACAAAACGCATTTCATTTAAATACAGTTCCACATGATTCATTTGATTAATAACAATCACACAAAACCCATTTGATTGAAATACTCTCATACAAAAGTCATTTGATTAATATCAATCACACAAAACTAATTTGATTAAAATATAGTCACACAAAATTCATTTCAGTAATATCACACAAAACTCATTTGATTAAAATACAGTCACACAAAACTCATTTAATTAATATCAATCACACGGAACTCATTTGATTAAAAACAGTCATACAAAACACCTTTGATTAATATTAATCACACGAATCTTATTTGATTAAAATACAGTTACACAAAACTCAATTGATTAATAACAATCCTACAAAACTCATTTTATTAAAATATATTCACACAAATCTCTTTTGAGTAATGTTAATCACACAAAACTTATTTGATTAAAATACAGTCACACAAAACTCATTTGATTGATATCAATCACACAAAACTAATTTGATTAAATTATACTCACACAAAACTCATTTGATTAATATCAATCACACAAAACTTATTTGATTAAAATATACAGTCACACAACACTCATTTGGTTAATATAAATCAAACAAAACTCATTTGATTAAAATACAGACACACAAAACTCATTTGAGCAATATCAATCACAAAAATCTTTTTTGATTAAAATACAGTCACACAAAGCTCATTTGATTAATATCAATTATACAAAACTCATTCGATTAAAAGACAGTTACAGAAACTCATTTGATTAATATCAATCACATAAAATTCATTTGATTATAATACAGTCATACAAAACTCATTTGAGTTTAATACTGTGACACAAAACTCATTTGTTTGAACTACAGTCACACAAAACTCATTTAATCAATATCAATCACACAAAACCCATTTGATTAAAATAGAGTCACAAAAAACTCTTTTGATTAATTTTAATAACACAAAACTCATACGATTAAAATACAGTCACGCAAAACTCATTCAATTAAAATACTGTGACACAAAACTCATTTGATTGAACTACAGTCACACAAAACTCATTCAATTAAAATCAATCACCCAAAACTCAATTGATTAAAATGCAGTCTCATAAAACTCATTTGATTAATATCAATCACACAAAAGTCATTTGATTAAATTATACTCACACAAACTCATTTGATTAATATCAATTACACAAAACTAATTTGATTGAAATACATTCAGACAAAACTCATTTGATTAGTATCATTCACACAAAACTCATTTGATTAAAATACAGTTACACCTAACTCATTTGATTGATATGAATCACACAAAGCTTATTTGATTAAGATACAGTCACATAAAACTCATCTGATTAATATCAATCACTCAAAACTCATTTGATCAAAATACCGTCACACAAAACTCATTTGATTAATATCAATCACACAAAGCTAATTTGATTGAACTACAGTCACACAAAACTCATTTGATTAATATCAATCACACAAAACTCATTTGATTAATATCAATCACACAAAACTCATTTGATTAAAATACAGTCACACAAAACTCCTTTAAGTAAAATACAGTCACACAAAACTCATTTGATTAATATGAATCAAACAAAACTCATTTGATTAAAATACAGTCACACAAAACTCATTTGATTAATATCAATCACACAAAACTCATTTCATTAAAATAAAGTAACACAAAACTCATTTGATTTATATCAATCACACAAACCTCATTTGATTGAACTACCTTCACACAAAATTCTTTTGTTTAATATCAATCAAGCAAAACTCATTTGTTTGAAATACAATCACACAAAACTCATTTGATTAATGTCAATCACACATAACTTTTTTGATTAAAATACATTCACACAAAACTCATTTGTTTAATATCAATAACACAAATCTTATTTGATTGAAGTACAGTCACACAAAACTTATTTAATTAATATCAATCACCCAAAACTCAAATGATTAAAATACAGTCTCACAAAACTCGTTTGATCAATATCAATCACACAAAAGTCATTTGATTAAATTATACTTAAAGAAAACTCATTTGAATAATATCAATCACACAAAACTAATTTGATTGAAATACATTCAGACAAAACTCATTTCATTAACATCATTCACACAAACCTCATTTGATTAAAATACAGTTACACCAAACTCATTTGATTAATGTCAATCACACAAAGCTTATTTGATTAGGATACAGTCACAGAAAACTCATCTGATTAATATCAATCACTCAACACTCATTTGATCAAAATACCGTCACACAAAACTCATTTGATTAATATCAATCACACAAAGCTAATTTGATTGAACTACCGTCACACAAAACTCATTTGATTAATATCAATCACACAAAACTCATTTGATTAATATCAATCACACAAAACTCATTTGATTAAAATACAGTCACACAAAACTCATTTGATTAAAATACAGTCACACAAACCTCATTTAATTAAAATACAGTCACACAAAACTCATTTGATTAATATGAATCAAGCAAAACTCATTTGATTAAAATACAGTCACACGAAACTCATTTGATTAATATCAATCACACAAAACTCATTTGATTAAAATAAAGTAACACAAAACTCATTTGATTAATAGCAATCACACAAACCTCATTTGATTGAACTACCTTCACACAAAATTCTTTTGTTTAATATCAATCAAGCAAAACTCATTTGATTGAAATACAATCACACAAAACTCATTTGATTAATATCAATCACACATAACTTGTTTGATTAAAATACATTCACACAAAACTCATTTGTTTAATATCAATCACACAAACCTCATTTGATTGAAGTACAGTCACACAAAACTCATTTAATTAATATCAATCACCCAAAACTCAATTGATTAAAATACAGTCTCACAAAACTCGTTTGATCAATATCAATCACACAAAAGTCATTTGATTAAATTATGCTCACAGAAAACTCATTTGATTAATATCAATCAAACAGAACTAATTTGATTGAAATACATTGAGACAAAACTCATTTGATTAACATCATTCACACAAACCTCATTTGATTAAAATACAGTTACACCAAACTCATTTGATTAATATCAATCACACAAAGCTTATTTGATTAAAATACAGTCACATAAAACTCATCTGAATAATATGAATCACTCAACACTCATTTGATCAAAATACCGTCACACAAAACTCATTTGATTAATATCAATCACACAAAGCTAATTTGATTGAACTACAGTCACACAAAACTCATTTGATTAATATCAATCACACAAAACCCATTTGATCAAAATAAAGTCACCCAAAACTCATTTGATTAATATCAATCACACAAACCTCATTTGATTGAACTACAGTCACACAAAACTCTTTTGATTAATATCAATCAAGCAAAACTCATTTGATTAAAATGCAATCACACAAAACTCATTTGATTAATATCAATCACACAAAACTTTTTTGATTAAAATACAGTCACACAAAACTCATTTGTTTAATATCAATCACACAAACCTCATTTGATTGAAGTACAGCCACACAAAACTGATTTGATTAATATCAATCACACAAAACTTATTTGATTAAAATAGTCACGCAAAATTCAATTGATTAATATCAATCACACAAAACTCATTTGACTAAAATACAGTCATATAAAACTTATTTGGTAAATATAAATCATAAAAAACCCATTTTATTAAAATACACTCACACAAAACTCATTTGAGCAATATCAATCACAAAAATCTTTTTTGATTAAAGTACAGTCACACAAAGCTCATTTGATTAATATCAATCAAACAAAACTCATTTGATTAAAAGACAGTTACAGAAAACTCATTTGATTAATATCAGTCACATAAACCTCATTTGATTAAAATACAGTCACACAAAACTCATTTGATTAAAATACTGTAACACAAAACTCATATGATTAAAATACTGTCACACAAAACGCATTTGATTTAAATACAGTTCCACATGATTCATTTGATTAATAACAATCACACAAAACCCATTTGATTGAAATACTCTCATACAAAAGTCATTTGATTAATATCAATCACACAAAACTAATTTGATTAAAATATAGTCACACAAAATTCATTTCAGTAATATCACACAAAACTCATTTGATTAAAATACAGTCACACAAAACTCATTTAATTAATATCAATCACACGGAACTCATTTGATTAAAAACAGTCATACAAAACACCTTTGATTAATATTAATCACACGAATCTTATTTGATTAAAATACAGTTACACAAAACTCAATTGATTAATAACAATCCTACAAAACTCATTTTATTAAAATATAGTCACACAAATCTCTTTTTAGTAATGTTAATCACACAAAACTTATTTGATTAAAATACAGTCACAAAACTCATTTGATTGATATCAATCACACAAAACTAATTTGATTGAATTATACTCACACAAAACTCATTTGATTAATATCAATCACACAAAACTTATTTGATTAAAATACAGTCACACACCACTCATCTGGTTAATATAAATCAAACAAAACTCATTTGATTAAAATACAGACACACAAAACTCATTTGAGCAATGACTATCACAAAAATCTTTTTTGATTAAAATACAGTCACACAAAGCTCATTTGATTAATATCAATCATACAAAACTCATTTGATTAATATCAATCACATAAAATTCATTTGTTTAAAATACAGTCACACAAAACTCATTTGAGTTTAATACTGTGACACAAAACTCATTTGTTTGAACTACAGTCACACAAAACTCATTTAATTTATATCAATCACACAAAACCCATTTGATTAAAATAGAGTCACACAAAGCTCATTTGATTAATTTTAATAACACAAAACTCATACGATTAAAATACAGTCACGCAAAACTCATTCAATTAAAATACTGTGACACAAAACTCATTTGATTTAACTACAGTCACACAAAACTCATTCAATTAAAATCAATCACCCAAAACTCAATTGATTAAAATACGGTCTAATAAAACTCATTTCATTAATATCAATCACACAAAAGTCATTTGATTAAATTATACACAAACTCATTTGATTAATATCAATTACACAAAACTAATTTGATTGAAATACATTCAGACAAAACTCATTTGATTAATATCGTTCACACAAAACTCATTTGATTAAAATACAGTTACACCTAACTCATTTGATTGATATGAATCACACAAAGCTTATTTGATTAAGATACAGTCACATAAAACTCATCTGATTAATATCAATCACTCAACACTCATTTGATCAAAATACCGTCACACAAAACTCATTTGATTAATATCAATCACAAAAAGCTAATTTGATTGAACTATAGTCACACAAAACTCATTTGATTAATATCAATCACACAAATTCATTTGATTAATATC